>NC_056617.1:14886320-14989624 GCF_018340385.1 Cyprinus carpio | reverse complement strand
ATGCACAGCTAAACAGATGAGTTTTGAGTCTAGATTTAAATGTGACTAATGTTTTAGCACATCTGATCTCTCCTGGAAGCTGATTCCAACTGCGGGCAGCATAGTAACTAAAGGCGGACTCCCCTTGTTTTGATCTGAGTGGTCTGTTAGGTTCATATTCAGTGAACATATCTGCAATATATTTTGGTCCTAGATCATTATGTGATTTATAAACGAGTAAAAGTACTTTAAAATCAATCCTAAATGTAACTGGAAGCCAGTGTAAGGACCTGAGAACTGGTGTGATATGCTCAGATTTTCTTGTTCCAGTCAGAATCCTGGCAGCAGCGTTCTGGATTAGCTGCAGCTGTCTAATGGTCTTTTTGGGAAGGCCGGTACGGAGACCATTACAATAGTCCACCCTGCTGGTGATAAAGGCATGAACAAGTTTCTCCAAGTCTGGACTGGAAACAAAACATCTAATTCTTGCAATGTTTTTTAGATGATAGTATGCTGATTTAGTTACTGCTTTGACATGACTACTGAAACTAAGGTCTGTCTCCAGAGTCACACCAAGATTCCTGACTTGATTTTTAGTTGTTTGACCCCTAGAGTCAAGGTATGCATTCACCTTGAAAACTTCATCTTTGTTTCCAAATGCAATAACTTCAGTTTTTTTTCTTGTTTAACTGAAGAAAGTTCTGGCACATCCAACTATTAATTTCATCAATACATTTGCAGAGGGAGTCAATGGGGCTGTAGTCATTTGGCGATAAGGCTAGGTAAATTTGTGTATCATCAGCATAGCTGTGATAGGCAATTTGGTTCTTTCTCATTATTTGGCTTAGTGGGAGCATATACAGGCTAGACAAGAGCGGTGCAAGAATTGAGCCTTGTGGGACTCCGCATGTCATGGACGTCCACTTAGACTTATGCTCTCATATACTCACATAATAACCTCTCTCTTGACCTGAACCATTTGAGTACCATCCCAGAAAGCCCAACCCAGTTTTCCAGTCTCTCTAGTAGTATGTTATGATCAACAGTGTCAAATGCAGCACTGAGATCTAGCAATACCAGCACTGATATTTTGTCAGAGTCAGAATGTGAGCGAATATCATTTATTATCTTAATGAGTGCTGTCTCTGTGCTGTAATGCTGTCGGAGACCAGATTGAAAATTGTCCAGGTATCCATTTGAGTTTAAGTATTTGTTCAGCTGATTAAGGACTACCTTTTCTATAATTTTGCCTATAAAAGGAAGATTAGATATTGGTCTATAATTGCTCAAAATGGTGTTAACAAGATTGCTCTTTTTCAGAAGGGGCTTAACAACTGCAGTTTTCAGGGAGTTTGGAAATGTCCCAAAAAGAAGTGAGGCATTCACCACTTCTAAGAGGTCTGCTTCTAAACAGTTAAGCACACTTTTGAAAAAAAGATGTGGGAAGTGAGTCAAGATATTTGATATTGCGGCCAAATCTGTCTGACCTCTGCATTACTTGAGGATGTGCTAATCTCATTCCTGATATTGATGATCTTCTCAGAAAAGAAGGAAGTAAACTCATTGCATTTGCTGTTTGAGAGCATTTCACTGGGAATCTGACTTGGGGGGTTTGTCAGTCTCTCAACAGTGGCAAGAAGAGTACGAGTGTTGTTTAAGTTACTGTTTATAAGGTTTGAGAAAAAATTCTGTCTAGCTGTGGCTAGTTTCACATTGAAAGCATGAAGGCTGTCTTTATAGATGCTATAGTGAATTTCAAGTTTCGTCTTCCGCCACATCCGCTCGGCTTTTCTGCATTGTCTTTTCATAGTCTGAACTGCTGTTGATCTTCTCCACACTGATTTCTGTCTGTTTGTTTGTTTTCTTACTGACTACTGAGTCAAGGAGAATATCAACAGAGTCTGCAGAAATGCTTGGTGTTAAAGATATAGCCTCCATAAACAGCACACCAGTGTTCTCGTTTATGCATCTCCTTCTGACAGAGACAGATCTAAATTCAGTGGTAGCAGAGATAAATATATCAAAGAAAATACAGAAGTTATCAGATAGTGCTACATCCTTAATAACAATGGATGAAATGTTTAGACCCCTACTGATGATTAAATCTAGAGTGTGTCCACCTTTGTGTGTGGGTCCATGCACATGCTGAATCAGGTCAAAAGTGTTTAGAACCGTTATCATTTCGTTTGTAGTTTTTTTTTCTGCATTATCTATGTGCATATTAAAATCCCCTGCAATAGCAAAACAGTCAAACTCTGAGGAAATCATTGATAACATTTCTGTGACCTCTTCAACAAAGGCTGGAGAGTATTTTGAAGGCCTGTAAATAATGATAAACAGAATGCGTGGAGCACCTTTCAGCACAATTCCTAGATATTCAAAAGACAAGTACTGACCAAATGACACTTGCTTGCATTGATAGACACCTTTAAATAGAGCAGCTACACCTCCACCTCTCCTAACAGTCCTGCAGACACTCATGAAAGTAAAGTTAGGAAGGGCTGCTTCATTAAGGACTGTTGCACTGCAGCTGTCTTCTAGCCATGTTTCGTTTATAAACATAAAATCCAGATTGTTTGTGGTTATAAAGTCATTGATTAGAAATGATTTATTTTTTAGTGAGCGAATGTTTAAAAATGCTAACTTGATGGCAGAGCTTTGTGTCTTTACATTAATCTTAGTTTGATGCATAATAGGCCGCAGATTAGATGAGTTTGCCCTTCGGCTTAAAAAGGCCTTTGACTTTCTATCACGTGATAACACTGAAATAGAGAAAGCTACAGGCACACTGGGTTCTTCTGTGTTATTCTGTAAACATTTGTGAATGTTGCTGCTATTATAGCAGGGACACGACACATATCACTGAGAGCTGCTATCAGTTGTTTTTTGGTTCACCTACAGCAAATGGAGGGTTTGGGCCCTGGCGTTGTGGCAGCTGTCAGAGAACTCTCACAGGCTATTGTGGTTGGGGGGCCCGCAGTTTTTTTGTTGATATCTGCGGGCTTGCAGCGAATGAGTGAGAGAGTTTAGTCCCAGCATACACCAATTCCTCCATTTTCTGTGAGAAGCACAGAAGTGGAGATGCTGGAGAGAGGGATAATGTGTCCAGTGAGCGGGGCTGTGTCTCTGGTGTTTCCGGTGACTGTGATATGTTGTCTTGGCTTCCCTGGCTGTTTTCCAGAAAGTCGTCCTTGGGTGCTGAGTCTTGTAGCTGTTTTGATACATTACAGTCTGTCTGTGAGGAGCTCTGTGGGCAGGGCTCAGCTGGGATAGTGTCCATCAGCAGTGCTTCTTGTGGCTGCTTGGTGTTATCAGTGTCCTTGTGGTATATTTCAACCACATGATGACTCGGACCTGGTGTGTGTGTTGAATGTATTGACACACTCTGCAGAAGGATGGCGGAAGGAAAAGTAGATATTGTCCTTAAGCACTCTAGCACCAAGTTTGTTTGGGTGGAGGCCATCTGGTTTAAACAGTTTGAAGTTGTTGATAAAATTTACTCCTTTTATATTGCAAGATCTTTGTAGCCATGTGTTCAGCCCAAGCAACTGTGAAAACATATTTGTTCCCCTTTGCTGGGAGTGGTCCACTGATAAACAACTGAACTTTAAGTCTTTGAAGTGTTTCAAAGAGCTCACTGAAGTCCTTCTTAAGGAATTCTGACTGCTCTTTCCGAATATCATTCTTCCCCACATGGATGATGATTCGATTTGCAGTCTTGTGCTTCATCAGAATGTTCTGAAGTTTCCTGTTCACATCAGAGACCGTTGCTTGGGGAAGGCAGCATGTTGTTGTATTTCTACTACTAATGTTTCTGATAATAGAGTCACCCACTATCACAGTCCTGGGCTCGGCTGCGCTCTGAGCTGAATGCAGCTGTCTGCTCGACCTTGAGCGCCTGTTAGTAGTGGTGTTAGCTGCTGGCTGATCCGATCCATGTTTAATCACATTTGGGGATTCCTCACCCGCATTCATTAATGCTTCAAATCTGTTCTCAAGATGTATAGGGGAGGTAGAATACCAATGTTCACAAGCCTTGTCATAGTCGAATCTGGGGTAGAGGATGCTACGGCAGCAATACAAGAAACTTGTGACAATCTGATGTCTCGTGTTCCTTTGGGTCTCGCTCCTTGTTTGTGCCATCGATTAGTGTGGCGATCAGTTTCGGCTTGTTCCTCTACACTTGGTATAAACTGTTGAGATTCAGAAGATTCATGGAACTCACCGGCTGTATGCTGAGAGGGTCCATGATGATGGTTTGCTGAGTGTTCCACATGTTTTGGAAGTCCAGCAAGTAACTTTGTTTCAAGAACCACAATCCTTCGTAGAAGTTTGCAGCAGTTCATGCAACAAGTATATTCAACAGGAGGCATTTTCTCTCTCTTCTGTTTGAATGTAGGCAGTTGTTTTCCCGTCTCCGGAATGTAAGCTGCTGGCAGTGGGAGACAAAGTCTTCTTTTTGTAATATTATTCCAGTCCCAGAGACTTTTTAGTTTTAGTGTTTGTGCCAAAAATCTGTTGTTTGAGCACTGTGCTGAACTGCTGAAGTAAAAATCTTAGAAAAAACAGAGAAAAAGTACAGAAATAAGAAGCAAAGCGCAAAACAATAAGCTAGAACGTCCGAACCGTAGCGAAGCCGGAAGCATATAAATGAAAAGATAACCCTTTGTGGGGTTTTTTGATCGTTTATTTCTCTCCCCCCTAAGTAAAGTATCTGCCAAGTCCCTTTGTACACTCCTGTACAGTAGGTGGCGATATACAATAATTACAAGTTGCAAAAGCCAAGAAGAATGAAGTAAGTGCTAGGTTCTGCTTGAAACTGCCACATGAGACATTATTTTTCAATTCAACCTACATTACTGCACACATCATTCACAAGATTAAAGAGGAGGGATTATGTGGTAATCACTAGATTAAGACTGGGGTATTGTGCACTGAATTATGGGCTGGCAAGGGTTGGCAAGCATCCAGACGGCAGATGTTTGTGTAGTGAATTAGAAACCGTGAAGCATGTAGTAATGGAGTGTGAAATTCTTCGTGCTGCAAGAAATCACATGTTTTCTGATCTGTTGGCATCCAGAGTCTCATCTTTATCTTTAAAATCAATTCTCGAAAATAAGAAATATGAAACAACAAAGATTGTTATACGTTTTTTACTCCACACAGGTCTTTATTTGAGGATTTAATATATGAGATAGAGTTCTTCAGATGAACTGAGGAGGGCAGCAATATGCCTTTAAAGCATCTAAGCTGCCGCAAATCACACAAGAAGAAAAAGAAGAAGCAGCTGCCTCATGGTTGCCTATGACCTACAGTACAGACCAAAAGTTTGGAAACATTACTAATTTTAATGTTTTTGAAAGAAGTTTCTTCTGCTCATCAAGCCTGCATTTATTTGATCAAAAATACATGAAAAAAATGTAATATTGTGATATATTATTACAATTTAAAATAATTGTTTTTAAATTTATTATACTTTAAATTATCATTTATTTCTGTGATGCAAAGCTCAATTTTTAGGATCATTATCACATGATCCTTTAGAAATCATTCTAATATGATGATTCATTATCAAAGTTGGAAAAGTTCTGCTGCTTAATATTTTTTTCAGAACATGTGATACTTTTTTAGGATACTTTGATGAATAAAAAGTAAAAGAAAAAAAAAAGAAGCTATGTTTTTAAAACATAAATATTTTGTAATAACAATATACACTACTGGTCAGTAATTTGGGGTCAGTAATTTTTTTTTTTCTTTCTTTTTTTTTAATAAAATCAATAATTTTATTCAGCAAGGATGTGTTAAAATTGATAAAAAAGTGATAGTAAAGAAAATATATTATTAGAATATATATTATTAGAATTTTTTTATTTTTATTTTGAATAAATGCAGTTCTTTTTAACCTTTTATTCATCAAATATATTAGACAGCAGAACTGTTTCCAACACTCATAATAAATCAGAATATTAGAATGATTTCTAAATGATCATGTGATAGACTGAATGTTACATGTGACACTGAAGGCTGGAGTAATGATGCTGAAAATTCAGCTTTTCATCACAGGAATAATTTTTTTTTTTTTTTTAAGTATATTCAAATAGAAAACTATTATTTTAAGTTGTAATAATATTTCACAATATTACTGTTTTTTCTGTATTTTTGATCAAATAAATGCAGGCTTGATGAGCAGAAGAAACTTCTTTCAAAAACATTAAAAATAGTAATGTTTCCAAACTTTTGGTCTGTACTGTACATCCTAATCCTGTTTGAGAAACCTTTATGTTTCCTGCTCAAACGTAACTTTAATGTTTATTGGTTGCTTCCATTGCTTTGGTGAACTTAAATGGAGCTTGCTTAGTTTAATTGGTTTATTTGATGTTTTCTTTTGTAGAGGATTATTTATGCTGTAGTTCTTGATCAAGTATGTGGCTACCTCATGTGTTTATGGACTATGGCCTTACTATATTGCAAAGCAAATCCTTGGGTGTATTTGGAATGAAATCTTCATGCTGACCAGACATCAAAGTTTAAGATATCATCATCAGCCCTCTTAACTCTGCTCATCTACAGAAAGGACTGATTTTTTTTTTATTTTATGAACTGTTTATGATCTCAACCTGCCGTGGACTGTGCTGGACATTTCAATTCCTCACACACACACACGCACTCATATGAATGGAAAATTGTTGAATAGTATGTATATATTTGTAAATGACTTGCAATATTTGGGGTTTGTGTTTGACAAAATGTGTATATTGTTTGAAAATATGCTGAAAGAAACACCATTTCTTGTTTGTGTATGAATTTTTTTTTTTTGTAGACGTCTTTCACATTGGACCAATTCTGGTATTTGCAAAGAAGGTGACCCTAGTCCTCCAACGGCTTTTTTTTCCTGTAGCCCAACCAGTGCAAAGTAACTAGGACTGTTATAGATGGTGCCTGAACAGGGACCTTTTTGCAAATTGAGTGTGAAAAGTCTTTTTTTTTTTTAAATAATTTTATTCTGATTAATGTGTAAATTGTGTTGTAGAAATTTTGATATCATCACATGGTGCAGAGGATGAGTATGAACCCCCAACGCAAAAGGCCCCGAGAAAGATGCCTTCTTATCCTCCTCTATGGGCTATTTCACAACAGGCCATAACTTTGCACACGCAGCAGCATCTGCAGGGATCAATGCCTCTGAAATACGTAGGCGAGATTCTTTCAAGTATACGTTGTCCTTCCCAGCCTTCCAAACGATGTCTCGGAGTGGTCGCGGTTCAAAATCTTATGATTATGCTTCGATTACCACCATCCTGGTTCCGTTTCCCGACACGGTGCATCATGTGAAGTGCGTCGCTGAGCTTGCCACGGATATCAGAGGACTTTTTGCAGGAGACGCTGGAAAGGGTGTCGGCAAAAAAATGTATCACGAATCACATCAGCCGATGCAGGAGGGTCAGCTAGCACATCAAACCTATTGCTCAGGCCAACTTCAGAAATTAGTTCAACTTCGGCGCCGACATTGACATCCATAACTTTAGATAAACTGTGTCTCTTTCTTCCCATTTAAGCAAAAAAAAAAAAAATGCAACACAATGCGAAAACTTTTCTTCGAAGACAGCAAAAAAGTATAAAGATTTAAAGTCAACTGATTAATCACACTGCTACCACCACCGCCAGAACTCAAAATCACACGTCTATCCTCCACGACACCATCTTGGCCCCCCATTTACCCATGTTGAAAGGTACAACTGTGAAACAATGTCACGCTATCAACGTAGATTCACTTTGCAAAATCAATACCTAATTCAACGTTAATCCAACGCCTACAGAAAAAACCATAATTCACCCCATGATGAAGGTAAAACAGTAAAACAACAGCGTTGCAATATCAACATTGATCCCAATTTGCAAAATCGACACCTAATTCAAAGTTAATCCAATGTCTACAGAATAACATTAATTCACCCATGATGAAGGTAAGACGGTGAAACAATGTTTTTTGTTGATGATTTTCAATGGTGAAACGTCACAATATCAACGTTGATCCAAATTTGCAAAAATCGAACCAATCCAAGACGTTTGATTCACCAGTGCGGGCAGGGTTATATTTTTTACTCTCTGGTGACTCAGGCAGTTTGTCAATTCTTTTATTACTTGACTTCAGCTTGACTTTCGATACTGTTTTGTCATAAGATATTACAGCTTTGTAAATCTATCTAGATATCCTCGTCCTCGCCCACTTCAGGTAGGCTGAATATACCCCATCCTTCAGCAAACACTTCTGATTCTACAACCTCAGCAGTGGAGCTTTGCAAATCTTATGAGACATCCTCGTCCTCGCCCACTTTTAGGTAGGATGAATTTAGCCCCTCCACTGGCCAGCACTTCTGAATCAGGTGATGATGATACAACTGGTTACAGGCCAGCAATTTTTCTCCAATTAAAGAACATATTGCATAATTAGTAGTAAGTTAGTAAGGGCGTAGAATCATCCTTTTGTTATGTCAAAATAAAGACCCACCATTCCATGCATAAGTGATTTTACAAAAAAAACAGAAGAGGTGTTTGAGCAAAAATCTTGTTCACTCACTCTCTGTGTAATGGTTAAGTATTTTTTCTAAGTATATTTTAATACAGTTAATTAGTCAACACTTTGTTGATTAAATAATAGTGGCAAAGATTTTTTTTACTAAACTGGAATTTAAGAAGTGCATACAACCTGATCCGGATCCGCGAAGGGGATGAGTGGAAAATGGCCTTTCTCACCACTAGGGGGTGCACTACGAGTACCTCATTATGCCGTTTGGCCCTAGCCACCTGCCCCCAGCTGTGTTCCAGTCATTCATTAATGAGATACTTGTGACCTGTTAAACCAGCTTATATTGATGACATCTTAATCTATTCCAATTCCGTCAGAAGTCGAGCACATCCAAATGTCAAGATGGTTCTTTCACGTCTCCTCAAGAATCAACTTTTTGTCAAGGCAGAGAAGTGTGAGTTTCCACGTTTCACAAATGACATTTCTGGGGTACAAACATCAGCCATCAAGGGGTAGAAATTAATGAATCCAAGGTCAAGGCAGTCAGCGAATGGCCACCAACTACCATCAAGGAACTGCAGAGGTTCATGCGCTTTCTTTTTTCGGCAGGCAGAACATAATTATGATGTGGGAAATAAGAAAAGATATTGACTATGAAGGCCGCCATTGAAGAGTGGAGACACTGCTTAGAGGGGGCAAGCAGTCATCCATTCCAGGTTATCACAGACCACAAGAACTTGGAGTACATCAAAAAGTGCAAAAACGTCTGAAAAATCCCTCGCCAAGCTCAATGGTCCCTGTTTTTTACATGCTTCCAGTTTTACAGTTACATACAGACCCAGAAGTAGAACAGTAAAGCATATACTTTGTCAAGATGCCATGACTCTCCTGTCATTTCCTGGTCCACCTGAAAACTAATACTGCCACCAACCGCCATTATCACCACCAGTTTTAACTTGGGACTTCATGTAGGACAATTTCAACGCGCCCCATCATTGCAAGAACCACCACCAGCTGACTGTCCCCCCACCAAGCATTACATACCCTCCAAGCTCTTCGCCATAGTCATGCAATGGGTTCATGCAACTCTAATATCCCCTTTGTGGTGAAGGATAATCAGCGGCCCCAGATTATTGTTGTTTTTCACTTTCCACAGCACGTTTAAACATCACACTCTGGACTAAACTGCGCAATCAGTAGAAAGATTAAAGACTCTAGTTTTCGATATTTGACCACTTAATAAAACATTGTTGATAAAAACATTGTTGCAGTAACAGTAATTTATTAATTTTTATGCTCAGGAGTGCAAAATAATAAATTCGTATTATGTCAAATTTTGAATATAATTTTGTTCACCACGCATTCATATTCAGTCACGTCAGCAGCGGTGTTTGAGTTTTGAGTAAAAGTGTACTTATAATTTTCATAAAGTCTTATGTAGCCGTTCATGCTGTTGTTAGTGCTAAAGCAGCTACATAACAGGTGTGGTTCTTCTTCAAAATGCATTTTGTCATAATAATTCACCGTAAGGTCGTAAGAAAATGTTTTGTATTTTTATAGAAAGACTTTTTGATAATAGTTTTGGGTAAAATGTATAGTTTGGATTGAAGCGATTGTGGCTTGGTAAACCTCGAAATACCAGAACAACAGGCTAATAAAGTGGCTGAATAAAAATCAAAAAGACATAATGATAAAAAATAATGCTGATAATGTCTCACATACTTGGCCCGATGTGTGAAAGGCTCGTTTTCGTAAGAACATAGAATCATGAATTAGGCAGTGTTGCGGAAACAAACATATGGAGACAGCAAATAAATTTTGTATTAGCCTTTTATTAGTCTTCTCTCTAAAACACACGTGACATGGCCTTTAGAAATGTTTCATAAAATTCACAGTTTCCAAGATTATATTAATGAAATTTTCAAATGAAGCATTAAAAGTAGACTTGTGGTTTTGCTTTATGTGTCTAAAATCATATCCTATATCAAAAAATTTTTAACATACATTTTAAAAAAATATGCCCTTTTAATATTTTTATTTTTTTTTTGTTTTCCATGTTTGAGCTTTATATAATCTTTTATTATCATGAACAGTCCCCTGAGTCAAATTCTGATTTTTTCTTGAACAGTAAAACTTTGAAGTGTCAGCTTTGTAAAACATATTTGAGTTATGTATCGAGTCCCAGAAAGACTCATGGGCAAGAAACCTTTTTTATTTTGGGTATGTCCATTTGTGTCTCCCCCCCCTCCAGCTTGAAAAATGGGGGGGGGTTGACCGGTAAGCGGGCTAAGTTCAGGTCATCCAGGAATCTCACGCACATCCTAGCCTGATACAAAATTTCTTTTCGGTGTGCCCTCAATGAGTCAAAAATGTTACCACTTATGTCAAGACATGTTTCAAGTTTTGGTGCCCAATCAAAGACCCACAAAGAAACTGCCCGCCAGCCTGTCTACAACCACTTACCCTTTCCACAAACACCCCTTGACAGCACATCTATTGATTGACTTCCTCACATGACCTAACCTTCCCTCTGATGGATTCACTACCATTCTGCAGTGTTTTATCGACCGGTTCTCTAAATCATGCAGACTAATACCCCTGAAAGGTCTCCCTACAGCCATGGAACAGCACAGGCTCTTTTCCACCATGTCTTCAGAATCGATGGCCTACCTGAGGACATTTTTCTGACAGAGGAAACTCCAATCACTTCACGAGTCTGGGGAAGCTTTCTGCAGGCACCTTGACCATAACATAAGCCTCACCTTCAGTGTTACCACCCTCAGTCCTCAGTGGACAAGTTGAACGACTCAACCAGGAGATTGGAAGATATTTGCCCCCAGAGTTATTGTAGCCGGGAAAAACATCGTGGGCAGAATTCCTTCCATGGGCCGAATAATGCTCAAAATTCCCTGACACATTCTTTCTACAGGACGAACCCTCTTTCCAATGTGTTGTTTATCTGGGTATAATCAGCCTCCTCCTGTTTCTGTGGTCAGGAGAAACCTTCATCTGTCCCCCCGTGTTGGATGAATTTGATCAGGCGTAGTGAGAGGGTGTGGGGTGGTGGTTTCAGGATGACTTTAGAGTTGTTGGGACCGAATTCCAGGCAGGTGGCCTCACAGATAGCACCTGCAGATCTCCCATATGCTTTTACCCCTTGCTGCTAACGCTAGTAGGGATGAAGGTCAATGAACCCTGTAAAAGAGGGCTTTTTAACACTTGACTGTGGGCAGAACCCATATATAGGATGCTGATTGGGGGGAGGCGGTTTGTAGATATTACAGCTTTTGTGAATTTATGGATATTATCCTCGTCCTCCCCCACCCACCTTCAGGTAGGCCTTATATACCCCCTCCTTTCAGCCAACCACTTCTGATTCCTACAACCCTCTACAGCCATGGATCTTTGCAAAAATCTATCGCGACAATCCCCTCGGTCCTCGCCCACTTTATGTATGAAAAGATGTGACTGTAGCCCCTCCTCGGGCCACGCACTTCTGAATCAGGAGATGATGATACAACCTGATGTCCCAGGGGCAGGCAGCTGTTTTCCATCCATTAAAGAACATATAACAGAATTAGTAGTAAAGTTAGTAAGGGGCGTAGAATCACCTTGTTTTATGTGTCAAAATAAAGACCCACCATGTCCATGCATAAGTGATTTTACAAAAAACAGAAAGAGGTTGTTTTGAGCAAATATCTTGTTCAACAATCACTCCTCTGGTGTAATGGTGAAATATATTTTCTAAGCATATTTTCTATTATCTAAGTAAATTTTTTTTAATACAGATAGTTTTAGGTCAACACTTTGTTGATTAATAATAATATTAACTCATTTTGCTTTGTGATGTTTTTTGTGTTTTAATAAATATTGCTCAAGAGCTATTTAAAGGCCCCTATAATATTATTTGTATTAATATACAGATGGTGTACTTTGTTTTCTTTAGATTCAATATTATCAAGTTGGAGACAAAGAAAATGAAAAGTCTTGGAATTAAAACCAACTATGCAGGTACTTAACCTTTTCCTATGGACTTACAAGCTGGTACCCTGCTGCCTGGTAATATGTATTGAAAAATATTTACTATAAAAGGGTCCTATGACAAGTCTAATGTCCTATAAAACAAATAAATTAACTAATTTCCATTATAAATCCTAGTTTACCAAATCCCTATCAGTAGATCCAATTAAGTTTTCCACCCGGTGAACAAGCAGAACAGATGTAAATAAAGTGTTTGTAACATAACCAAGCATAACAAAGCTATTTTATCATTCTAATAGAATATTTATTTTTAACAGACCCTAGACAAAAAAAATTTGGGGGAACACAAATAGGGGGACGCACCACCCTTTATAAATAATTCTGAAAGTGGGAATTGACAGACTTAAACCATGCATAGAAAAAACTAAATGGCAATGTTTTAGGTCCCCAATATAGAATCCTTCTCCCCTGTGGGTTTTACAGTTATTTTATAATTTCAGTTAAAATATAACGGTTCCACAAAATTTAACCCTCCGTAATACAAGTTTAACTCTAACTGCTTTCTTTTTATTTTTATTGTTGTAAACTAATTAAACAAATCTATGGATAATTATAAAATTGATGAGAATAACTTTAATTTACCAGAAAATTATATAAGATATAACTACAAAAAATTAGTGTAAGCTGAAAGTGCTACGTTGTTTTTGTCCCCCAACCATTTTCATCCAAACTGAAATTCAGGGAAAAGAATCCAATACTGTAACAAAAAAAAATAACAAAAAAAGAATGCCATCCATATTTTGATAAGTTTCTTTTTTTTGGTTTCCCAGAGATGTTGTCTTTATTTTACAAAAATATAATAACAGGCGTGGTAAATGTAATATATAAGATATATATATATATATATTAATAAATAATATTATTAATATATATAGTACTATAATATAATTATATATATAACCATAACATACATCTGGGTATATATATTATATAAAGGAGTTTAAAGGTTTTACCTTTTTTAATACAACAAACCAAATAGGTTAAAAAATTTCCTGGTCTGGGAATTTCTTTTGGTTTTTGTAAATCACTATACTAACGGAAATTTAGTACCCTTGGGGTGGTTACAATACATTTGAAACCATACTGAGCCTAGTTTTTCCATGTCTTTCACAGAGTTATTCAGTGGAAAACGAGGGAAGAAAAAAATAAAAAAAACTTAGAACAAGAAACAAACCTGAATTAATAATACAGCAGCTGTGTGAGTGCCCCAACCATGTTTTTTGTAATGGCTTTTTGACTGTTCCAGTGATTTTGGGGTTTCTTGCGTGGTTTTTATGCATACCGGGAGCAAATCCCCCTTGCCCCATAATGTTTTAAAATAAAATACCAGACCCCAAAGTGAAAAAGGTAAAAAAACGCAATCCACAAGTAAGAAACCTTCCTTTCCAAGATCAATTATTAACAACCAACATTTTTTTTTCACAAGGCCCAGTTTTAAACAGTTGAGGCCCCCATTGGTCACAGAAAGGGTTTTTTCAATTTGGATTCTGGCAAGCGAGAGAAGGCGTATCTGTGGGAGAACCCCTAACAGAATTTGAAACCAATGGAATACTGACAGCCCCCCAGGCCTTGTATGGGCTGGATAGTTTTAAACCCACCATTTTTTATTTTAATTGGTCATTATAGCCTTTTTTGTAATCTCCGTGGGATTCCAATATAAGCCCCCACATATCTGTCCAAAAAGGCCCCATGGATCCATCAGCCACATCATGGTCATGCTACTGGCACAACATACATGTTCCACAAAAATAAGCTTGTACAACACCATTCCGCTTATGTCCATATCTCTGCTTCCCCCTTAAGTTGTTTCTCCTTGAAATTCTTCATGCAATTAAAAGGCCGTTGGCAAACAAATTGACAGTGGTCCCCATTATATCATTCAGTGGCAAATTACAGAACAAGAAAAAAAATGCATAGAAATTGATGGTTTTAGGTTTTTTTCTCGGTGTTGTGAAAAATCAGAATTACTGAGTCCAGCAGTTTTGGAAACCATAATAAAGAGACATAAGCCAAACAGAAGCAGGATGAAAAACAGGATAGGAACGCAGTTTTGGAGGGTTTAAATGTTAGTCCCCTCCATGAGGAGAGAATGCTGTTTTTGTTTGTGGAAAGTCAGGTTCCTTCCATTTGGGTGCCCCTGTAAAAATCATTTGTACAGAGTACACAAAAAGACCCTTTTGTCATTAAAAAACATGGGTCATTTTTGGTAACTATCTGCAAGTTCCACTATGAGGAAAATAACATAACACATGTTTTCAGATAATTTATGAGCCACTTTGATAGTATAAATAGTTTATTAAATGTCATTTTCACCTCAGTTGCATGATTCTGTTCTGTATCCGTGCTGTATATTATGTTTCATAAATGCTAATCTTGTCATCTGAGGTATTTACATAATAATAGCAACAACCAACTACAGGCCCCTTTTTTTTTTGCTTGTCCCCCTAATAAAACCAACACTTACTCAAAACACGCTGTGTTTTTACAAAGACAGATGGAAAATAAGGTTGCTAGATGTTTTCAGTGAAGAGAACTGTTAACTGTTGCCTTTAGCTTTTATTATGGTGGGTTCAATGCCACCCTTCTGTGCACATCATCCCAGAGGTGAAAACATCTCTGGTTACGGTTGTAACCCCTCGTTTCCGAGAAAGAGAGGTGTAAAAAAGTACACTAATTAAAATAAATTAACGTCATCCCTTGTGTCGTGGCCGCCGACACAAGTTTATACCCATATGCCACCTGCGTAACTGCTCAGATTCTCCTCCAAAATGGCGCTACAGTGATGTAGGTTCTTCTCGGTTGAGGATTCCCTCCTGCGGAACCTGAGAAGATTCCCATCCTGCCGAGCAATGGTGAGTCCCCATGACCTTAAACTGAGCGAGTTCACAACTCTCGAAGGTGTGGTGAACAAACTTGCCTACAATGGTTTAAGTCGAATGCTGTTCACACCACTGAGTTTACCCAAGCAGTGTAGGCTTCTAGTAGGAAACATTTTACTTTACAAAGTAGGAAAAGAGAATGGGAACGATTGTTTGTTACCCGGAAAAGCCTGATTCTGAAAAACAAAGCATCACTTACGTTGAGGTGGTATGAGAGTTTCATGGTATGTAATAATCTGTCTTCAGGGAAAAATCATCATGCTTTTAACGGTTATTCATCGTATAGTATTTTAAACAATAATTCTTATGCAGTAACTGCATTTTAATGAAGAACAAGAACAAGTTTTTGACTGGGTGAACCAATCCTCTATTATAGTAGCCCTTGCCCGATTATGACAAAAAATCATTAACTGAGTTGATTATTCCTTTTGAAATTGTTATTTGCGATTATAATTACAATTATCACAATGTTCCTTCCTAATTAATGTTGTTGCAGTTGCTTTGACGCAATCTTTTTTGTTTTAAAGCTCTTGATGCTATAAAATAAAGATGACTTGACCTGAGCTTGACATTGAATTTGATGTCTATCTATATATCGTTTGATTGCAACGATAGGCCATCTATTTATATGAAAAATAAACCGCTGGGAACACCACTCTTAACTGATAAACTTTTAGTGAGCTTTTCTATAGTATTAGGACTCAAATGGTCAAATCTAACTCAGGTTGTTTTGCTTTAAATTATAAAAAAAAAAAAAAAGTAAAAAATATGAAGTCTTGTACTGTTATGTACTAAACCTAAAAACACTAAAACAATGGGGGAAAAAAACCCTTAATGATAAACATGTAAAGAAGAAAAAAAAAAAAAAAAAAAAAAAAAGCATGCAGAAAAACATAAGTTGACTTTGAAACGTAGTATCTTTCCACTGTGAACGAATAATGTTTTATTGTGGCCATCCCTAATGGGTAATGGTGATTAGAAAATTTGTATTATTTTGTCATCGTTTTGCAGTCCTAGTACTTTCAGTATGTATGTAGAGCTTTTTTTTTTAACCGGCGCCAATCAGAGACATGCAGAACCAAGCAGATTGAATTTTATATACCGGCTCCCTTATGTGGCATTCATAATATTCAGGGACACTATCATATCCGCCTTTGAAATCAATCAGATTGTTTTATGGTGTGACAATTCTCATTAGCCTGTAAATTCCATGTTCAACACTGCCAATGGGTTTTCCCTCTGCACCACGAAAATCATACGGCCTTAACTTTAACTTGTTTATTAACGTGTACAACCACTTTATTCTGCACGGGGGGATGTTGTCCCACGGAATTAGAGCGAAGAGATGTGTGGATGTATTGCCTGCTGTTGCCAGAAACCTTGTGTCTAACATTTTTTAGAGGCCAAAGCACCGAGGGTGCTTAGGCACCTATTGTAATCGTAGTGTGATTTGTTTTTTTTTTCTTCCACGCGGCACGTATATACTCCAATTTCACCTCAGGTCCCCGCCATGTTTTGAAAACGAAAGCGAGGCTCCGGGGGGGGATGCAACCATATAACGGTCAGTTAACACAACAATGGCTTTTGCTACCAACACCTAGAGCTGCGCCAAAATTTAATATATTAGATGTCGAAAAAATGGGACCGAGGAAAAAAGGATGTCGAAATCCCACCAAGCTGTTTTGTTAAAGGGATACCAGCAAAATGGATAGAGGGCTACGTCACCGAGATGGGAGGTAGGGGTTAACGTTATATCACATCACCCTGAAGCCAAAACAAGAGCTAGCAAGATAGCTCTGCCTTACCGGTTGAAATGAATTTCTGTGTGTCCGTTAATTTCATTTTTTGTTTTTTACATCAACAGGACAATTTATGTTTATATAATTCATTTATGATATGCACTTCAAAATATTTTTTCCAATGTTTGCAGTCAGAAGAAGTGGAGGCAGGCTGTGTTGTGAGGGCAAGGGCATTTCGCTCAATGTGAAAAAATGATACCCCTTACATGGTGCAGGTAACGTGTACGAGTAGACAGTGAGTTCAAGTTCAGATATTGAGGCGCTAGTTCAAGTGCCAAAGTTCTTATTTTTTTGGGGAGTCTAGCCCTCAAACCTATTACTCTCATGAGTTGCAGAGATCAGCAGTACTGGTGTTCTGGGGTTGCTTGAAATCAATTGCCCTGATGTAGACAGTGTACTAGAGTGCAAATACCTTTCTGTAAAAGAAGATGGTGTGCTTGCTCTGAAAACTAGCCATGAATATCATTTTCAGATGATTGAACAAATGGGAATCACAGGGATGACCTGGTGTGACTTTTCCATAAAATCCAGAAATGACTTCCATCTAGAGCACACTGACTTTGATGAAGAGAAGTGGGAGTTTGTAAAAAATAAATTAAACTTGTTTTTTTTTTTTTTTTTCAACTACTGGCTGCCCAACCTGTGCTTATAAATCAACCTGTGCTTAGTGAGTAACCACACACTAACACAACTTAACAGCGAGTCAATGTACACATTAGATAATTAAGTAAATTTATGTACAGTTTTTAGAACAACTAATTTCTACATTAAAAACAAATAAACAAATATTGTCATTGCTATTATTTACAATAGGTTCTCACACTGGTAGTGTATAATAAGTACGAAATAAATGTGTGTATTCAGTTTTAGAACTCATATCTAGATTAAAACCAATGAAAGCTAACAGGTACTATATATATATGTGTATATATATATATATATATATTTATATATATATATAATATATATATGATATATATATATATATATAATTTCAGTAATTCAATCCAATGTATTTGTCTTTCTACTGTACCAATGAAAACAGTAAACCAAAGTTACATTTAAATGACTCCTCATTTATGTACATTTTGTTTTTTTTAACTGTAAGCTAAAATGTAGATTTGCAGAGTAAATTAATAGTCTAACCAAAAATAATAATAATAATTGTTGAAAACCACAATGCACTTACTCTCAGGCCACCCAAGATACTGAGCAAATGGTGTAATGCTAAATTCCTCTAAATCTGTTTAGAAAAAATTACATCATGGATGGCCTGAGGGTGAGTACTTTTTCAGCACATTTTCATTTTTGAGTGAACTATTTATTTAAAATAGAGGTCCTTGGAAATTTGTCAATAGAGCTCAAACAATCCACATCTGGTTGAACCACAGAGTGAAAGGTCAAAATATGATTTTCCTTGATGCCTGACTCTTTAGTGATTTCCTTGTCAGAGATGGAGCCTGTGTACAGGTTGCTTACAAAGCTAACTGTCCCAAAGGATGTGATGCCAATCAGGGATTTCAAAGTTGTGGTTCCCTTGTAATGAGAGTATGTCATGGTGTTCAGAACTTTTGAACTTGCTGTTTGAATATGGATCTCCATATAATCTGGCACAACACGTGTTTTTGGCGCCAAGGTCTTCTTGAAGCAGGGTGGCATTAGTACATCTACAGCCTCTCTACTTGGCCATACTGGTAGTGTACCAAGCATGAAATACAGGTAGTTAGCCCAGGTTATACATATCCTGCTGACTGTGGCCTTTGAGATATTAAACCTTATTGCTAAATCTGCGGAAAGAAGCCCCTGCCTCATACGGCAGAGAAACAAGAAAAACTGGTCAAAGAGACCGATGTCTTGAGCCTGAAAGCCAGCAGTTACAGTCTTTTCTGTTTTATTAAGTCCTTTGCATTTGAGTCCATCTCACCAGAGACTGTTGCTTAGAGACTGGTAGAGTGCTTTGAGGGGTTTCATAATCTTTTAAATCCGGTTGTTGTAGTTTTGTTTTTTTGTTGTAAAACTGATCAGCTGGGCTGCAATGGGAAAAATCTTTGGTAGACAAAACTGCTGAATTCTCAAATTTCATTTCTTTTGTTCCAGACGAGCATCTCCTTCTGTGCTGCATTAGTGCTCTTCGTGGATGTTCCATGTAATCATGGTCTTGCGTGACCCAAAAACCACAGTTAGATCTGTGTTAGGATTAGAAGAGACAAAGAGAAAAACAATTATGTGAAGAACAAAACAAAAATAAGTATCAAGGAGTCTTGATTGTCATGGTGTAGGTTTACACAAAGTTTATCCAATCTGAATAAAATCCAATCGGATTTTCAAGATTCTGAAAGTTCTTGTTTATATGAAACCCAAAAAATTTTTATCTGGTGTTACCAGAGATCTTATAAAAAGGCGCCTCTAGTAAAACATTCCATATCCACGCCACTTGTGCATGTGTGCAAGGTATTTGAGCTATCAAACCTATTACTAAACATTATTTGGGTGCTTGTAAATTTAGCAATTGAGTCATTATGCAGCAAAGCTATCATGCCTATATAAGGAAATCTTTCACTCTGTTGGCATTAGATCGGATTAACTCACTGTTCCCGCGGTGCTTCTGAATCAGAAAAACTGACACGGTTTCTCCTATTGTCTTTATAATCTCCTCTAATGTTTCAATATCATATTACACTGGGTAGCGAAAATCACAATTAATAAAGTTGTCACAGGACATCATTTAAAAAATCAGAATTCTGTACTATCATATTGCCACCAATTGATGAAGATCTGACCACTTTCAACAGTTTTATATAGTCAAGTCTTGAATAAAAACAGCCTTCTGTGTCAATACTGTTAATTTTATTATGAATACATCAATTGTGCAACTGTAAGAATTGACAGCAAACAAAAATTAATTCATCATCACTTTGGTTAGGCCTTATGCAATATGGACAAATTACATCAAGTTATAGAGGATAAAACATCATACAGTACTAATCAGATTTTTATGTTTTGATTCGAGCAAAAGTATGTATCAAATTAAAACTTAAAAAGAGAAATTCTAATATCATCAAAAAAGTGAAATGGCACTCACCTACATGATGTTTGCTCAAGTGTCCTCCTTGGAGCTTCAGTTTCACAGCTCCACCACGTAAACAACAGTTGCACAACGCTTCTATGTTTCAGTGTCTATGTAAACCAGTGAGCGATCGTACAAGCAAGTCCAGGGTAAAATGCTTTGGAGCATTACTCTCATTGTGACGTCTGTAGCTACGTTATGGGAGGAATCCCAGTACCACTGACTGCGTGTTTTTGTTTGATAAACTTGAGTGGGTATGTAAAAACGTTTCATGTGGATGAGGCTTAGCTGCTAGCGCTGATTAACTAAAGGTAAACGTTATTTCACTTACCTGAAAGTAAGGTCCAACAGCTCTTCTTATTTTACAATCCATTCACGAGGCCAGACTTTTTTGGGTGTCACTCGGATAAGTATGTAGAAACTTTTCTGTGTGGTTTCTTCCAACCGTCAAAGCCTTGCTTTTCAATTTAAACCAAAAGTAGGGCACGCTGCGTCAAAAAATCGATGTTAGGGCAGGCCGCATAGAAATAACGACTTGGGGGAAAGTTGTGAAAAATTTGGCCCATATGGATAGAGGACATTGAGAAAAAGTTACCATAGCAAAAAATTCTTGGGTGGGTCTCTAACTCAAAAACTCTACTAGACCACCACCACTTGTCACTAAAACGTTCAAAAATTTGATATAAAATAACTTATGTAATCGTAAATGCCACCAAAAATAATCTAATAAAAAAATTTATTTGATGCCGTTAGCTTTAATGCTGGAGTCAAAAGGACACCAAAATTCAAAAAAAAAGAAGGTTAGTTTGTTTCATCACTATTTTCAATTTGTTCTCGTAAGGAGTAAAGAAAACCGTACCAAAGATATAATAAAAACTTACTCGTCCTAGGGCCGGATTGCAGAGGATTTGTCACAGAAATTGAAAACCATGAATCATCTTCAGAACCTATGAAGCTGGGTGCAAAAAGTTATGAAACCCGATTTACCCGTATCACGTACCGAGTTTTCTAGTCCACAAGTCCACCATTGAATTGGCCGTGCTTCCGGCGCCACAGTTTGAATTGAGTTCTAAAATGCCTGTATTTTACGACAAACGCATTTAGACGTATTATCATCTACGAAACTAATTACAAAAATCTTTGGCTCCATACCATCCAGGTGACAGCAAAAATGGTATTGGGGCAGACCGGGGGGGGGGCGGGGGGCAGGGCGGGCGGCGGGCAGTGTAGGGGGGCTTCAGAGCAAAGGGGGTTTGTGCGCGGCAGAGCCACCGGGGCGGTTGGGCTGGTGTCAAAGCACAGTATGGTCAAAAAGTTATATTAAAATTTAGAACAATTGCCTAATAACTTTTGCTACATAGTAACCTCTTGGAATTGGATGCTGTGATTGTTGATTAGCATTCCCTTTGCTCATGAGATCAAGGAAACACAGATACCAATTTTACCAATATTGGTGCTGCAAACTTCCGGTGACTCCACCAGTTGGAGACTCATTGTTGACAACCTAATTTTTCAAAAATCCCTCCTCAATTTTCACCAAATTTGGATCATGATCATCTTCAGGGACCAAGCTGGGCAAAAAGGTATGGATTTATGTGTCGATGCACGGAAAAGGTTTTCGTTAGCGCCATGAAATTCTTATTTTCTGGAAAGATGCCAAACTGCATCTGATGGCTGTATCTCGTGCAAAGGTTTGACATATTTACACCAAACTTTGTATGTGCCATTGTCACCTCACACTGACCACAGCACATCAATTTGGTAACAGCGCCACCTATTGGCCAAGAGTAATAAATTATTAATTAACCTTTAATTATGAAATTTCCAAAAGTGCTAATAACTTTTGATTGCAGTAGGCTATTATAATGAAACTAGTCTCAAAATATTCCTTGGGTCATGCCGACAACATACATATACCAACTTTTGCATTTGGAAATCTGAACTCCCTGTCCGCCATTTTGATTTATGTTAAAAAAAACTACTTTTTTCTAACTTCTCCTCAACTGTTGGTCCGATTCTCACCAAAATCGAGTCAGATCATCTTCAGACTGTTGCTGACAAAAAGTTATGCATTTATCGTGTCACTGACAAAACTGTTTTTGTACAGCACCGTAACAAATTTTAGGCATGGTGCCAAAATGAGTCTGAGGCTATTTCTTTACCAAGACATAACAAAAACAAAACAAACTTCAAATCAAAACAAAACAAAAATTAATTAAATACACCACCGTCCTGTTGGTCAAAAGTAATAAGGCATTTAATCATATTACTAGAGTTTGAATTTATGATTGTTCAGAGCCATTTTTATGAATTACAATCATCCTAAAATATTACTTTTTGCATTACCCTTGTTTGCATTTGGGTCTGATGCTCCAACGTATTCCCATACTGCAGATATTAAAACTGTCGGAGGGGATGGAGATGAGATATAATCTCTGTCTCTGTCATTTTCTCCACTGCACGTGCATGTAAGCAGCCAAGTGAATGCATAGTGAAAGCAGCAAGCGTGAAGTAAGTTTCATATGCGGGGTTGAGATTTTTTTTGTTATTCATTATTTTTTAAACAGTAGATATGCAAATGTTTGCAGTATGATAACTGTGCATGATTAAACTGTGATAAACTGTCATACAAGTATAGTGTTCCTGTGACACATTGATAGAGCATTGTGTTAGCAGTGCAAAAAAGTCATGGGTTCAATTCCCAGGGTACGCACATACTGATAAAAAAATTTAAGTCGCTTTTTCTGCTAAATGCATTATTTAAATGATTGTTAAATTATATATCTTTACAACCCTAGGTTTCTACACACAAGTACATTTGATGTGTGAGCGGCCAATTCTTTGTAGAATTGCAATATTTTTTGGACATGTATAATTTAAAATTGTTTTGTATTGTATTGTTTTTTTATTTGATTGAGCATTGGGGGAAAATTTAGCATATTTTTTACTTTAAAAAATAATAAATTTTATAGTATATTGCTTGTGTGTTTCAAAGACACTCAGGGCCGCTGCGTTAACTGCAAGTCAGTCACGTGTTAAAGTTATTCGCGAAACTACCGCCCGGTGGCGCAAAGGGACTTGTTTGCAAACTGACTGTAACTGTAAAATTTGGGTTGTAAATGGAAATGAAAGGTCGAAGTAAAAACAACATAACATTATAATATAACATTGTAACGTACTTAAAAACTGTTAGAAAATTTACAGTGAGTTAATTTCAAAATGTGGGATGATAGCCTTAGGCTACAGTCAATGCATCAATAATTAAAAGAAAGACCTCTTATACAAAGGCTCTTTCTGCATGCTATTGTTATTAAACAATCATTATATATACATATATGCACACACAGATTAAAAGGTAAATGTTTTCATTTCAGTTCATTCTTGGCAAAAAAAAAAAAAAAATCCTTCAGGTTCCATATTAAGAGCAAAATGAGAATGGTCCAGCTTTTAGAAATAATTCTTATTAACTCTGCTTCGAACTATGCCTTTACCGTGTGCCCAAAAATTGGGTATTATTATCTGTTTCAGCTGTTTGATGACGCTGGTCATATTCATTGGAAACAGTGCAGCCGTTCACCATGCCATAAGGTGTGAGTAGTGGTGCACTTTTGCATATTTTTTACTCATTATGATTTTTTCCCTTCGATACAGAAACACGCGTGAACTACAAAGCCTATTTTACCTAATGAATAATAATTTAGCTTCAAAATAGACAACATCATGAATATGGAAACGTTTGCATTTGTCTCGAATGAAAGAGGTAAGCCCAACCTTACCTTATAAATTATTATTATTATTATTATTATTATTATTATTATTTTGTATATAGCTAAGCCTATATTATTATATACTGCAATTATATTAATCCATTAGAATTATACATTTTTAATTGTTGTTCTTTTCTGATAGTTAAATTTAAAGGATTTGTTGTAAAGTGAGGGGAACTAAAAATATCCTGTTGGTACCTTATAACATTATTAGGCCTGCTGTTATTATTTCTGAATGTAATAAAGTGCAACTTATACATTACTTTTTTTCCCTCTCAAAAACGTAATTTATTTTTAGCGTGTTTTTAAAAAAACATGCAGCAAACGAAAATATGCGATTAATCAGTTAAAATGTGTTACTGTGGGTTAATCTAGACTGTGTTGTTTCGTGTTTGTGTTTATCCCGTTTTTTTCCATTGCATCTGAAAATCACTTTAAGAAACAACCCCCCCCCCACAAAAAAAAAAAAAATTGTGCATGCACATTCACTTTGTGCGCTCAGGCGCAGAACCTGCCTCCCGCATTGCTCAGCTGTGGACAATTTAAAAATGTTTGATATATAGGTTGCTGTCCCATTTTATACCAGGAACTGTCATTTTAAAAAACAATCAAATATTATCAAATTATATTGTTAGTTTCATGGTAACATGCAATCAAGTTCTTCGGTTAACTGAGATGTCTAGAGGGTATTTAATAGGTCTGCCCCCCACGTAAGATTTTTCTAGTTACTAGTAGTTGTTCATTTTTCATTATTCAACTAATCGCACGTTCAAGCACACGCATTAAGTTTGCCCCAAAGCACAGGCAAAAGTAGCCTAATAATTGTGAAAAGGAGACATTTTAATTATTTATTAATAAACTAATGTTTTCTTGTCGGCTGCAAAATGAAATTTACGGAGCTGACTCTCATCTCCACAGTGTGCTCAGAGACTTCTATGTATCCAAGAAAAATGTCTTGAGTGAAAGATATACAAAACCGATTCCAAAAAATTTGGGACACTGTACAAATTGTGAATAAAAACAGAATGCAATGAGGTGGAAGTTTCAAATTTCAATATTTTATTCAAAATACAACATAGATGACATTCAAATTTGACTTTGAATTTCATGGCATCAACACATCTCCAAAAAGTTGGTGACTCGAGGCCCATGTTTACCACGCCGACCTGCGGCGTGTGGCATCCCCTCTTCTCAGTCTGGGGACTGAGGAGATGAAGCTTGCTCAAGTTTAGGAACAGGAATGTTGTCCGATTCTTGTCTAATACAGGCAGGTTCTAGTTGCTCAACTATCTTAGGTCTTCTTCGTCGCATCTTCCTCTTTATGATGTGCCAAATGTTTTCTATGGGTGAAAGATTCTGGAATGGCTGCTTGGCCATTTGCAGTACCCGCGATCCTTCTCCTACACAGCCATGATTGTTGTAATTGATGCAGTGCAGTATGTGGTCTGGCATTGTCCTGTTGGAAAATGCAAGGTCTTCCCTGAAAGAGACGTAGTCTGGATGGTAGCATATGTTGTTGTAGAACTTGGATATACCTTTCAGCATTGATGGTGCCTTTCCAGATGTGTAAGCTGCCCATGCACTCATGCAACCCCATACCGTCATAAATGCAGGCTTCTGAACTGTGCGCTGCCCTCTGTTAGTTCGGATGACATGGCGTCCCAAGTTTTCCAAAAAGAACTTCAAATTTTGATTCGTCTGACCACAGAACAGTTTTCCACTTTGCCACAGTCGCAGTTTTTAAATGAGCCTTGGCCCAGAGAGAAAACGCCTGCGCTTCTGGATCATGTTTAGATATGGCTTCTTTTTTTGACCTATAGAGTTCAAGCCGGCACCGGTGAATGGCACGGTGGATTGTGTTCACCGACACTGTTTTCTGGAAGTATTCCTGAGCCCATGTTATGATTTCCATTACAGTAGCATTCCTGTATGTGATGCAGTGCCGTCTAAGGGCCTGGACTGGAAGATCACGGGCATCCAGTATGGTTTTCCGGCCTTGAACCCTTACACACAGAGATTGTTCCAGATTCTCTGAATCTTTGTTGGATGATATTATTCACTGTAGATGATGATAACTTCAAACTCTTTGCAATTTTTTTCTCTAAGAAAACTCCCTTTCTGATATTGCTCCACTATTTTTTTTCGCCGCAGCATTGGGGGAATTGGTGATCCTCTGCCCTTGCATCTGACTTCTGAGAGACACTGCTACTCTGAGAGTTTTTTTTTATACCCAATCATGTTGCCAATTGACCTAATAAGTTGCAAATTTGTCCTCCCGCTGGGTCCTTATATGTACATTTTAACTTTTCCGGTCTCTTATTGGTACCTGTCCCAGTGCACTTTTTTGGAATGTGTAGC
The DNA here is from genome assembly GCF_018340385.1 of Cyprinus carpio. Lineage (NCBI taxonomy): Eukaryota > Metazoa > Chordata > Actinopteri > Cypriniformes > Cyprinidae > Cyprinus > Cyprinus carpio. The sequence goes on along the minus strand of NC_056617.1, from coordinate 14,963,207 downwards.
TCTCCTGAAATCCAAAAAATGCAGCCAATAGTTGGCATGACATTTCAAAATTGCACTTTCAACATTTGATATGTGTTATTTATATTTTCCGTATTGTGAATAAAATATAAGTTTATGAGATTTGTAAATTATTCCATTCATTTTTTACTCACAATTTTTACAGTGTCCCAAGCTTTTTTTTGGAATCGGGGTTTGTAGTTTCCGTGCACGGAAGCAGCTGAATGAGGAATCCCTGTCCCGAATATGTGGCTGGGTTAAAGGGATTAGCAAGTTTGGGCCTTTAATTGGAACGAACAGTTGTGGGACCAGCTTATTTACGGTATATGCAGCAAGCATTTACGAGCTCGGCTTTAAAGTGCAGTTTACGCTGAACCGCTGACCTGGCCTAAGGTATTGGACTTTGTGAACAATTTTGAATGTACTGTGACCAGTTTAAAAGCCTTTCAGCACACGCCGCTCTGAACTGACGGTGTGAGTTATGCCAAGCCGGCTAGGAGAGCATCCAGGAGTGGAGGAAAAAAATGGGTGGGAAAAAGCAGTCGCGAAAAAAGGGCGAGCAAAATCCCTGTTACCGGTATCTAGGGAAAGGGACATGCTGCATCCAGTTGCAAATACAAACACTTTCAATGCTGAGCCTGTGGAAAAAAAGGATATCTGGATCGTGCCTGTAAAAAATGCCACGCCACAGAAAGGACCGGAGAAAAACAGCGGCTGTTTCTCAAAATCATGAGCTGCGAATAAGCCGTTTTGGGAAGAGAGACCAAATACATTTCTACTGAAAACAGTCAACGAGGGAGAGATCGCGACGTGGTCAAAAAAGAAGATTACGCCCAATACTTTAAAGGATAAATGGAGCGCAGATCAGCTTGTATGACCAATGGACACAGACTCCAGTGAGGATTTGAACCAACCCTCCGTGGAGTCAGATATGGATAAGGACTGTGGGGCTGTTTTGCATTAAAAGGGAACAGTGAGTATGTAAAACCATACATGGTAATGATCTGATGTAATGGTGTTAAGGTAAAGATGAGGTTTGATACAGGAGCAGCCATCTCCATCATTTTAGAGACTTTGTACAGAAAAAGGTTTAAAAAATGTAAACTTCAGCCTTGTGATGTAACCTTGAGGACCTACACCTCAGAGTATGGTTGATTTACTGTACATGTACCCAATAACTTGGTAGGGGCTCCTATTGCTTTAATTACTGCCTCAATTCGGTGTATCATGGAGGTGATCAGTTTGTTTGTGGCACTGGCTGAGGTGGTATGGAAGACCAGGTTTCTTTGACAGTGGCCTTCAGCTCATCTGCATTTTTTTGGTCTCTTGTTTCTCATTTTCCTCTTGACAATACCCCACAGATTCTCTATGGGGTTCAGGTCTGGTGAGTTTGCTGGCCAGTCAAGCACACCAACACTATGGTCATTTAACCAACTTTTGGTGCTTTTGTAGCCAGTGTGGGCAGGTACCAAATCCTGCTGGAAAATGAAATCAGCATCTTGGTCAGCAGAAGGAAGCATGAAGTGCTCCAAAAATTACTTGGTAAAACAGGGCTGTCGTAGTGACTTTGATTTTCAAAAAATACAATGGCACCAACACAAGCAGATGACACTGCAACCCCAAATCATCACAGACTGTGGAAACTTAACACTGGAGACTTCAAGTAAACTTGGGCTATAAGCTTCTCCACCCTTCCTCCAGACTCTAGGACCTTGGTTTTCCAAATGAAATACAAAACTTCGCTCTCATCTGAAAAAGAGTACGTTAGACCACTGGGCAACAGTCTAGTTCTTCTTTCTCGCTTAGCCCAGGTAAGGACGCCTTTGACATCTGTCTGTGGTTCAGCATTGTGCTCGTAACTAGAGGCAATACAACAACTGTAGCCAAATTCCTTGAACATGCCTGTGTGTGGTGGCTCGAACTTTCCCGTATGCCTTGACCCCAGCCTCAGTCCATTCCTTGTGCTTTGAAATTCTTGCAATCGATTTTGCTTGACAATCCTCATAATGCTGCGGTTCTCTGGTTGGTTTGTGCATCTTTTTCTTCCACACCTTTTCCTTCCACTCAACTTTCTGTTAACATGCTAGGATACAGCACTCTTTGAACGAGTCCAGGCTTCTTTGGCAATGAATGTTTGGGGCTTACCTCCTCAACAGGTCAAAAAAAGGGAACGCGCGTCTAGGAAATAGTTACCCGCTTAAATGGGAAGCGGCGATGTCTGCTGCAAGGAGACAGAAGGTCACGGTACCTCAAAACTCAGCACGCACCCCCGTTGTGGGCACCACCACGTGAGTTTGAGGGCTCTAGCTGCTTCTTAAGCCTTTTAATTCCGGCTGCGTGTCTCACTTAAATCGGGCCTGTTTCTGGTTCTCTCCCCATGACTTGATGTGAAACAGATGAAAACCAGGAAAAATCTTTTTGGTGTCCCGGGCCCGGGCCCCTTTCGGCACATCGCTCCATAGCTCCTGAGGCAACTGCGTGTGCCATCGATTGGTCTGCCTCCAGGGACCTTCCAAAAAAAGTCCCACTTTCAGCTTATTTGAATGGGGGGTTCGGCCTAGTGGTTTTGTGGACCCGGCTCAGAAGGGTCCGATTGAGCCAATGTGAAATCTTTGTCTCTAAAGGGGACCCCCTCAATCAGGCGGAAAAGTTTGATGACCCTACGAGCTCATTTAGGGGTCAAAACATCAGAAAAGGGGCGAGCACATGTCTGTATTTTCCCTTGAATATTTTTGCTGATTCTTTTAAAAGTCTTCCCGAACACTGAGGAATTTGGCCCTTTTCCACGTGGTACGTGAGGGCTCCACGGTCAAGCATTCAAAGCCTCTAGGCCCTGGCCCCAATATGACTGTTATTTTAAATCAAACATAAAGAAAAATCCCATTTGCAACTTATTACATTTACATTTACATTTAGTCATTAGCAGACGCTTTTATCCAAAGCGACTTACAAATGAGGACAATGGACGCAATCAAAACCAACAAAAGAGCAACATATATAAGTGCTATAACAAGTCCCTCAGTTAGCCTAAACACAGTATACGTAGCAAGGGCTTTTAAATAATATAATAAATAAAAAGAAAACAGATACATACATCACCTTTTTTTATAATTGTTATAATCAAATGAAAAGAAAATAGATAGAATACAAAAACGATTAGAAAGGTATTTAGATTTTTTTTTTTTTTTAAATAGAATTAGTATAGTGAGTTTGTGAAAAAGTTTTAAGGGTCAAATAAAGATGGAAGAGTGTGTGTTTTGCGTATAGCCGATTTCTTGAAGATGGCTAAGGACTCAGCTGCTCGGATTGGGGAGTTGGGCAGGTCATTCCACCAGGGGAACATTTAATTTAAAAGTCCGTTAAAAGTGACTTTGTGCTTCGTTGGGATGGCACAATCAAGCGATGTTCACTTGCAGAACGTAAGCTTCTAGAGGGCACATAAGTCTGAAGTAATGAATTTAGGTAAATGGGTGCAGAGCCAGTGGTGGTTTTGTGTATACAAAACATCAATCCTTGAATTTTATGTGAGCAGCTATTGGTAGCCTGTGCAAACTGATAAATAGAGGTGTGACGTGTATTCTTTTCGGCTCATTAAAAATTTTATGTGCTGCCGCGTTCTGGATTAATTGCAAAGGTTTGATAGAACTGGCTGGAAGACCTGCCAAGAGAGCGTTGCAATAGTCTAGCCTGGACAGAACAAGAGCTTGAACACAGGAGTTGTGCAGCATGTTATTAAGCGGGCCCTCAATAGTGGATCCATGGACATCATTTTTTTATGCAAATTATACACCTATTATGACATGGACCTGACATGATTGAGTTCACACTGAGTCTGCAGAGTATGGTAAAGGTGGTTTTACATCAACAATATCACTCAGGTTTATGAAAAAAATACACTTTATTAACGTGTCCACAGGGCCCCTGTATTTGAAGGTCCTCACTGTAGGAGGTCGTTTCCTCAACAAATTATACCTCACATTTATGAAAAATACACAATCACACAACAAACATCAAAATAAAACATCCCATTTCCAATTTAGTCAGCGGGCCCTTCATATGGTTCCATGGACATTTTGTTTTTTATGCAAATTACACAAATGGTATGACCTGAAACTTGCACGAATGGGTTTCATTCAGTGTCCTGATTAAAGTAGAGGTGGTTTCATCAACAATATCACTCATACTCATGAAAAAAACACTTTATTAACATGTGTCCACGGGCCCTGTACACAAGGCACAATAAATACATTGTAGGTGGGATCTTTTAAATTTTACATCCTTTTACGCAAATTAATACACTATTAGTCAAGTCACCTTTATTTATAATAGTGCTTTTTGAATCAAGTAAAGATTGTGTCAAAAGCAACTGAACAACATTAATTAGGAAAATAGTGTTTCGATAATGCAAAATGATAATAGTAAACACTAATTTTTCAGTTAAAGGCAGTTCATCATTGAATTCTGTGATGTCATCATTCAGCTCAGTTCAGTTTAATAGTATCTGTAAAAATCAAGTCAACGATATCACTGTAAATGAAGTGTCCCCAACAATAAGCAAGCCAGAGGCGACAGCGACACGGAACCAAAACTCCATCGGTGACAGAATGGAGAAAAAACCTTGGGAGCAAAACCAGGCTCAGTTTCTCCTCTGGCCAGACGAAACCAGCAGTTCAATTCCAGGCTGCAACAAAGTCACATTGTGCAGAGGACTCAACTGGTTCCTGTGGTCTGTCCCCCCCCCCTGGTAGTCGTCTGAGAAAAGGTCTTTAAAGGGTATCTGTGTCTGGGGCTCATCTAGTTGTCCTGGTCTCATTTGGATATTCCGAGTACTCCGTAGTGTGATGTGATTACGTCATCACATTTTGACAACATTGATTCGTCAGAAGAGGACCAATACATTTCGTTCTCCTAAGCCAGAACAGAAACGGATTGCTGATGCTCAGGTTTCCACCCCCATGCCCAGATTGGTTTAAAACTGTCCCATATTCAACCCAATAAACATAGGTTTTGGTCTTTTGAACCACTATTTAACATATTTCTTTGGAAATATGAACGAATGCAAAGTGAAAGTAAAGTCTGTCGTAAAGTCTGTCGTACACATTTGCATGAGAAAACTCTCTGAAAAAGCCCAGAAAAACACACGGCGGGAACTTTGACATAAAAAACACAACCAAAAACAACTGTCCATGAATCCGGTCTTCGAACTTCCGTTCACTCACCACCAGCAGGTCAACCGGGACATCTACTTGGACTCTCACATTACACAGACTGTTACACATACCCTGGACTACATTTCCCATCATCCATACACTGATTGCACACACAGCTGTCATCAATCTCCTGCTCACCTGATAACAATCACACCATGCACCTGAGACCAATTACACATACAGCACAAATCAATCAGACATGCTTTATAAGCACTGGAGTTTCCTTTCACCACACTGCCAGTATCGTTCTGCACATATCCCTCCTCCTAGCAATAGCTGCGATACCAAGCCCTTAACCCTTATTCGTACATAACTACTATGCTTTGTTGTATTTCATAGTTTTTGTTTCAGTTTTCTAGTTTTCTTAGTCTTCTCTTTAGTTTCTAGTTTTCATAGTTTAGTCTTTTTCTGCCTTACTCTGTTACTCGTGTTTTGACCCTTTGATCTGAATTTCTGGATTACCTCTCTTGCTTAGCCCTCTGGATATTGTTCATTCATCAAAGATCCACGCTTTTCCTAGGAATATTCTTTGTCTTGCCCTTGATATACCTGTTTGCCAGTGTTTGACTCATGCCCGTTATGACCACATCTCTGTCCAATAAAAGCTTGCGTATGGATCCGCATGTCTCACGTCTCATCAGCCCTGTTACAGCAACAATGAAACAGCGGTACATATCTGATAATTCTTTACTACCTAAATGTTTTTGGACACATCTCTATTGTTAGTAAGCGAAATAAGGCTATTTTTCAATTAAAAGTGCAGATAAAAATATTGTAATAAATGGCTATAACTTGCTTGGGGAATGTTATATTTAAACAAAATTTTATTTTTGGAAGCATATAAAACACCCAGATACAAACTTTCTAAAGAAAAATATCATAACTTTAGGAGTTTCTGTTTGAGTACACAGTAAAACAACACCCCAATTGTTGCTTGCATTTTTCTTAAAATTCTGTTATTTCATTCATTCTTAGAGAAAACAAAAGGGAAATTGAGACTTTAACCCTCTGAGGTCTAGAGGTTTTTGGGGGCCTGGAGAAGTTTTTGACATGCCCTGATTTTTTCAGTAGCTTCTAAACATATACATGGCTAAAGTCTGAAAACCACTGTATTCAGTACAAACTGGGCTACAATAATATATAAATAGCATGTATGTACATGATTGTGTTTTGAGAAAAACAATGTTTTTATGCTTGGTTAGTGAAAAACTAAAATTTTGAAGTCACTGAAATAAGGTCATAAAACAAATACACAACATTAGTTCACAAGACTGTCAAACCTGGAGCTTGTAGCCTAGTATTTTTGCTTCAGAATGATGTGAAAATCATCTTGTTTACTCACAGAAAACAATAGATTGATTTCAATTTTCTAAGACACTTTTTGATTGTAAAGGGCATATTGCAAGTAGGCGTCAACTATCATGAATATTTGTGTGAATATTTGGTGACATACATGTTGTTGGTTAGGTGATTTAAAACAAGTTTATACAATTCTTCCTCTCCTTTTGTCTTTTGAAAAGACAAAGCCCTGCATAATGAGCTGCATAATTAGCCTTTCAGCCAGGTATGTGACTGAGAGGGAAGAGTTACAAGAAAGAATGTGAGGACAAAATAAATGTATATATTTTTATGTTTGTAGTTTATTTAAGAAATATATTTAATTATCCCACCAAAATCATTTGAGATTCACTTGCAAGTGCAGTTAAACATTTTATTAGGAACAATCAAAGCTGACTTTCAAAGCTGAATTTTTTAGCATCATTACTCCAGTCACACGATCCTTCCGAAATCTTCTAATATTCAGATTTTTTTACAAAAAAAAAAAAAAAAAAAAAAAAACATTTATTTTTATATTATTATTATTATTCATGTTGAAAAGATCAGATAATATTTTTTTCAGGTTTTTTTTTTTTGATAAATTGAAAGAACAGCAAGACTGGATGCTGAAAATTTAGCTGATCACAGGAATACATTAATCCTCTGAGGTCTGGGGGGTTTTTGGGGGCCTGGAGAAATTTTGACATCCCCTGACTTTTGTGCTTTTTTCAGTTGCTTATAAATAGATACATGGCTAAAGTCTAATAAACACTGTAATCATTACAAACTGGGCTACAATAATATGTAAATAGCATGCATGGTACATGATTGTGTTTTTGAGAAAACAACGTTTATGCGTGGTTCGTAAAAAACTATAATTTTAAAGTCACTGAAATAAGGTCATAAAACACATACAGAGCATTTGTTCACAAGACTGTCAAACCTGGAGCTTGAAGACTAGAACTTTTGCTTCAAAATGATGTGAAAATCATCTTGTTTACTCACTCACAGAAAACAATACATTAATTTAAAATTCCTAAGACACTTTTTATTTCGAAAGGGCATATGCGAGTAGGCGTCAACTATCATGAATATTGTGTGATTTCACACCTGAGAGAGACAAAGACCCACATAATGAGCTGCATAATGAGCCTTTCAGGCAGGTGAGTGACCGAGAGGGAAAGAGTTACAAGAAAGAATGTGATGACAAAATAAATGTATATATTTTTAGGTTTGTGGTTTATTTAGAATATATTTAATTATCCTACAAAATAACTTGAGATTCACTTGCGAGTGCAGTTAAACAGTATATTAGGAACAATCAAAGCTGACTTTCAAAGCTGAATTTTTAGCATCATTACTCCAGTCACACAATCTTTCAGAAATCATTCCAATATTCTGATTTGTTACTCAAAAAAACATTTATTGTTATTATTATTACTATAATTTTGAAAAGATATGATTTTTTTCATTAATTGAAAAGAACAGCATCGTTTCTAACATGATTATTGTATTTATCATCACTTGTGTGCTAAATAAGTTATATATATATATTCCAGCTTTTAATGGTATAGTGTAATATTCTTACGCTCGCGCCAGTAAGAACTGGGAATAATGATGCTGAAAATTTAGCTTTGATCACAGGAATATATTACATTTTAAAATCTATCAAATAGAAAGCTGTTATTTTAAATAGCAAACATATTTCACAATATTACTGCTTTAGCAAATGCAACTTCTGTATTTTGGATCAAATAAATGCATGGCTCATGTGTCATGTTGAAATATATAAATGAACATCACATACCTGGCATTTCCAAAATGTATATTGTGAATGTCTCTGAAGGACATTACTTTTTTGAAGAGATTTGAAGAGATGGGAGTGTGCCTCGCTTGGTCTTAGCTGTGTTCCAGGTTCCTTGAGTGGGCTGCTTATTTGCATGGGCTCGCTTTGCAATAGGTTATTTATTTATCTGAAATAAAAAAGTAAGCATGCTGTTTACGCAAATAAACTGCATTATTAAACATTATTGTGATGGTCACTGATACTACTAGTAATTTACAGGAAAAAAAAGAACACAATTACCAAATAGAACATTTATTGTCAATGATATTTACAGCTTACTTGATAGACTTTTTTTATTATTATTATTTACACCAGAGCAGATTTGATGAACAGAAGCTTAGTTACATTCTTGATATTCGTGAACAGAGAACAACATACCTCAAAAAAAATATATATAGTTATAAACATATATAGCTATATTCGTGAACAGAGAATAGCCTATCTCAGTAAAGTTTTGTCTAATCATCTTACTGACATTAAGCTAGCAACATTATAACTCACATTACTTTTATATCGTATTGCTGTCTATGTTATAGAACATAAAAAAAACATCCTGGCATGGTTGAAACATTGAGATGATGTAGCAAATGAAACTTCATAATGTTTCACCTGATTATACATTTAGTCAGGAATTATAGTCTGGAAAAAATCTAACTAGTAAAATGTGTATAAGTATATGAAAAACTAATACAAGTAGATTAATAATAAAGAAGACTGTCTTCTCTGAAGTAAGCGCGGCTTCATCCTTTCTGAGGTCTTATTCCTCTCAGTGGTCTTATTGAGGTGAGTTATGTCTTATTCCTCTCAGCGCGAAGCGAACAGTAACATTTAAAAAACGTGAAGTACAGTCTCGCTGCTTTTGTTTTGCTCTGATGAGGGCGGTTCGCAATCTTCAGAGATTATAATATCAATAGTGCGGCTTGGGCCAAGACGGTTGGGGCGTGGTCGCATAGAGATATAATGAAGGGAGACGTGAAAGACGGACATCACGTTGTTTTCATATGGATTACTTTATCACAGAATATTTGTTTTTGGGTAGCACTTGCTCAGTGTAAATAGTAGACATGTCAAGCTTTCTATAGATCTATATCTCTCATGTCTCTGTGTTGAGTATTCACTGAGTTACAGTTCATTTTAATGACCGATTTCTGAATGAAGAATCACCGCAGACCAAGGCTGCAGGACAGCGCACTCCGTTTGTTTTCTTTTTATAAATGCACAAAGTTTTGTTGTTATTATGTGTGGATACAAATAAAAGTAAGACCCTTTACAGATTCAATTGATGTATTGCTCTTATCTGTACGCTGCTCAAAACTGAAAGTGTGGAATTTAAGTTTCTTTTTCGGGAAGTGGTTATCAGGAGAAAAATGCCTCAAAACGCGTACCCACGTTATATGTCGACTTCAGAGGGTTCTTACCGGCTGTTAGTAAAATATTAATATGCCTTTGTCTAGGAAAGCATTATTTTAAATCAGTAAAATTGTTGAACAATATTACTGCTTTAGCAAAACGTGGTATTGACTGGTATTGTGTTAAAACAAATGCAGGTGTGTCAGGCGCCCCCAAAATGGTCTAGGTCTTTAAGGGTTAAGAGATGGGATTTTAATACTAGATTAAAAACTGCAAGAGTTGTGTCTGCCTCCCGAACAATGTTAGGTAGGTTATTCCTAAATTTGGTAGAACAGGCATAACAGTGAAAGCTAAACTGTGTTTCTTGGGATGATATCTCCAAGGGTAACAGATTAAAGCGTGAAGAGTAACGCCCCTAGTACGAGCCTTGAGGTACTCCATACTGCACTTGTCATCGATATGATACCTCTTCATATCTTACTGCTACGATCTGATGGCAGTCCTATAAGTACAATTTGAATCATGCTAATGTACTTCCTTAAATGCCAACAAAGTTTTCTAGTCTATGCAAAAGAATTTTGATGTTTCAATATAGTGTTCAAACACGCACTAATGATCCAATAGCACTAATAGAGAGACACAACCATGATCCGATGATAAGAGCATGTCATTTGTAACTCTAATTAGGGGCACAGTCTCAGTACCATGATACGTCTAATCCTGACTAGGAAATCCTCAACAGACACCATTTTTCTCTCAATGATAGGAATATCATTGTGAGGGATATTACCTTTTCCAGTCTCCCTGGATCCAGAAACACCGGTGAGATTCGATATTGGTCTGTAATTTGTTTTTTATTTATTTATTTTTTTTGATGAGACGACTAAGAACAGCCCATTTTGAAGGTTTCTGGGGCCTATCTGAAATTACAATGGTGAAGTTAAAATAGTCAGAAGAGTATCTATAACGTCTGGAAATACCTCTTTGTAGTAGCTTAGATTGAATAGGGTCTTACATATCGGTTGTTTGGTTTAGATAGATTAACCAATTTAATAGCAATCTTCCTCTCCTGTAGTAGAGGGATGAGTTGTAAATTGTTCATCAGGCCAAAGTGCTAGTAGCATGCTGTCTGATGCGATCACGATAGCTGAGGGTGCACTGTGCTGCATTTTAATCTCTATCGTATGGATCTTAGAAGTAAAAGTAGGCCCCATCTGTAATTATGAAAAGGCATGTCTAGGTGCATCTTAGCTGATACTGAAAAATGTCAACACTGCGCATAAGGCTTAAATATTTTCGGTAATTAGTCACTTGTATTTGATAATTTCCTGGTGCAATGTTTGTTGTTTCTTCTAAAGGGAGACACAAAATAGATATCACGATGTTAGCAGTTTTTTAATGCATTGTCTGGTATGGCAAATTGAGAATAGGCTCACACGTTGCCCACCAAGCAATATGAAATCCTGTAGTTTTGTTTTCCCTCCTCCAGCTGCTCCGTCCATTTTCCGGGCTGCTCTCTAGAGGAGTGATGCTCACGTAGGAAGTCGTTGTCCAGTGAAGGTGATTGTTACTTGCTAAGATTCTAGAAGTAGCACCATAAGAGTCGTTTGCTACAGGACGACTCCATCGTGGTCTTTTCCAGCATCAAGTTACTTCTGACAATGCGTAGTACGACTACGGGATTGGACTATGTTCATGAAGTTTCACGCAGCCAAAGCCGCTCTTGTGAACGACAAGTGATGGTTCGTCCCTACTGTCGCAGCCTGTAGACTTCATAGATTTCGCTATGTGAGCTTGGTTCAAGCTAGATTACACACACCCTGAGTCGCGCAACCTGTTGACTGCATGCAAATTCTAATCGGCAGACAATATTCAGGTGCGAGTTTCTGATATTTAGAATAGGAGTAAGAGAGTGAAATGAGACCATAGGACATGCTATCTGGTGCACGACTAAACATAGAGCAGCATTGCTCACACATGCAGTATCTCTAGTAAGAGCTTTTTGTCCTGTCATGATAAACGGATATCAAGTACTAGTTCCGTCAAAGTCAAGGTTGTAGACAGACCTCACTTGGCTGTCATGACAACGAATTTTTTCAGAAAGCCTGCAAGCTCGTCATCTGTGACCTGTATAACATTAGCCAGGAGTCGTGCCATGATCTGCTATGTGTTGCAATTCATCGTCGTGTTCTGTTGAGCCACGAGGTGATGGCCTTATATGCTAGACGTGCATGACTATGACTTGACTATAACCTGGTTATCCTCTACTCAGTGCGTGAGAGAGATAGTGTTAAACATCTGATTTATGCGTTGAGTGCTAGTCTTTCGACGATTCATCCTACTTTATAGAGCACATCGTAAGATTGTATATGAACGTGGATCTTGTACTCTTTGTTATGAAGTATCTTACTTATCATAAGTAGGAGCTACTCGCTAATGTATGCGTTTCCCATGCCCATTTGACTGAATCATGTAGCCGAGCTGTCATTGTAACATAGCCGTAGTAGCACTGGACTTGTACATGTAAGCCGTGCAAGACAGAGTGATGGTCTATATAGATTGTGGACATGCTTAGAGCAGACCTATTCCGAGTATGACAACCAGACATCCCTTAGCAGAGGTCATAAACCAACATGCAAGCACGCGTGCGTAGCTGTCCAGATGCGTCTCATGTTTAGGACAAGTTGGGGTGTTTCAGATAATGGTGACTTTGTTCTAAAGGTTAGGGAAGTTACTAACGACCACTTTTTGCATAGATCGATCAGTGTGATATTACCCACCATAGACGTGTAGCTATGTTCCACAAGACTAACTGCATTACCATAGAAATCTCCTCGCGTAGTTTAGTTAATCAAGTCGTGTCATAATAAGCTAGGTCATCTTAAATGGCTCCTGACATTAGCAGAAGTATTCAGCTCCAACCCTAAGATTATGTGTGATAATCGACTGGGTGTTGGCTTCAATCAAATCCACACATTATTAACTTGTGTAAATCAGAACCTGTACATAAGTGTTGTCAATTAACCAGCTGGAGCGCTAGCTATCGGTTCCAACAACAACGAATATGATCTACCCTTGCAGTGAGTCGGTTCGGCATAGTCTTCATTATATGGAATGTATATATGTATCGGCTAAGCCATTCGTCATAGAGGGGACGATCAATAATGACCATATCATATGTATGGCTGACTGCTCGTCATCCAGGTATGTATGCATATGTTGTCTCACTGCTACATCGGCACACTTCCTGTGTTATACAAAGTGAGTAATACTGCTTGACTATGGGACGTGATGACATCAGAACCTTTGATCGGTGTTAAGGTATTCATTGCGATGTGATGATTCGATTAAGGTAGTTACATACGCGCGTACTTGCTGCATCGACTATGATGTGTTTTACCAGTTATATGTGCTAGATATATGATTGAGTTGTCATGTCTATGACATGTCTCCTACAAAGTTTTTGTTGTTATGATGTGTGATACAAATAAAAGTAGCCCTTGACAGATTCATTGATGTATGCTGCTTATCGTACGCGTCAAACTGAAAGTTGTAATTTAAAGTCTTTCGGGGTTATAGAGAAAAGGCCTCAAAACGCTTACCCACGTTCATCGACTCAGAGGGTTAAATTGTAAAATATATTCAAATAGAAAGTAGGTTATTTTAAATAGTAAAATTGTTGAACAATATTACTGCTTTAGCAAACTGGTATTGACTGGTATTGTGTTAAAAATGCAGGTGTGTCAGGCGCCCCAAAATGTTCTAGGTCTTTATGGTTAAAGAGATGGATTTTAATCTACAGATTAAACCGCAAGAGGTGTCTGCCTCCGAACAATGTTAGGTAGGTTATTCCTACCCTATATAACAGCATAACAGTGAAAGCTAACACTGTGTTTCTGATGATATCTCCCAAGGGTAACATGCAGCTGAAGAGTAACGCCTCTAGTACTGAGCCTTGATACCTTATACTGCACTTTGTCATCGATATGATACCTCTTCATTCACTGGTTATTTAATTGATGGCGGTCATATAAGTAATGATTTAAACTGGCGCTAATGCACTTTCCATTACCGTCAACAAAGTTTTCTAGTCTATGCAAAAAGAATGTTGTGGTCATTAGTACAAACATAGCTTAAGATCCAATAGCACTATTAGAGAGATACAACCATGATCAGATGATAAGAGCATGTCATTTGTAACTCTAATTAGAGCAGTCTCTACTACATTACATGGTTCCAAATCCTGACTGGAAATCCCTCAAGGCAGACACCCATTTTTCTCTCTAAGAAGGAAATATAATTGTGAGGGGATATTACCTCCTTTCTAGTATCTTGGACAGAAAAGGTAGATTTGATATTGGTCTGTAATTTTTTTTTATTTATTTATTTTTTTTGATGAGAGGCTTAATAAATTGTTTCAAGGCTTGAAGGCCTTTGGGGACATACATCCTAAATGACAATGGTGGAATTAATAATAGCTCAGTAAGAGGATCTATAGACTGTCCCCAAAAATACTCCCTTTAGTAGCTTAGATGGAATAGGGTCTTAGCATACATGTTGTTGTTTAGACTGATTTTAACAAGTTCATACAATTCCTTTCCTCTCCTGTAGTAGAGGATGAGTGAATTGTTCCTCAGGCAATCTATAGCATGCTGTCTGGATGCGATACTATAGCTGATGGCTGCATGGTTACAATTTTATCCTCTCTAATAGTATTGATCTTGTGGGGCTAAAGTAGGTCATAAAGTCATTACTGCATTACTGATACTGGAAAATGTCAACACACTTGTTAATGCTTAATTTTTCGGCTAATTTAGTCAGCTACTGTATGGAATAAATACCTGGTGTTAATGTTTGTTTCTCTGTCTAAAAAGAGACAAAAAATATTCAGATTTAGCAGTTTTAAATGCTTTTTCTGTAGGATAGGTCCACCCCCCCACCAAGCAATATGAAATACCTTTAGTTTTTTGTTTTCCTCGCAGGCTCCAGCGCCTCCATTTTCCGGGCTGCTCCCTCTTTAAGAGTGTGCTCATTAAACCATAGTGTCAGACTGTTTTCCCTTAATCTTCCTTAAGCGTAAAGGAGCAACTGTACTTAAAAATGCTAGATAAAATAGAGTCCATAGTTTCTGTTCACACTCGCAAGTTGTTCTGAGGTTTTGGATATGCCTAAGGAATTGGTATAATCCAGGAAGATTACTGTTACAAAGCAGTCTTTTTGTGGTAGAAGTGATGGTTCTACCATACTCTGTAACAAGGAGTAGAATTTACAGATTTAGCTATATGAAGTTCTGCACAAGACTAGATAATGATCTGAGATATCACTCACTTGGGCTGCATTTCAAAACGGTACCATCAACATCAATTCCATGTGACAGTTATTAAATCAGAGTATGATTTCTCGACATGTGAGTAGTCCCTGAGACTTGCTTTCGAAGCTTCCAACAGAGTGCAGAATGTCTATAAATGCTGATCCCAATGCATCTTTTTCATTATTAACAATGGATATTACAAATCACTAACAATTGAAACTTTATCTGCATCCAGCACTAACTCATATATAAAATCAAACAAATTCTTTAATAAAGTCTGTATGGTGCCCGTGTGCCTGTATACAGTAGCCAGTTACAAGCATCACAAGGGATTTAATCATGTAACACTTGACTTGTTTCTCCTCCGACAATGTGTTATATGAAGCACCATTACTTCAAATGAGTTATACTTGAAGCCCTCCCTCTGAGAAATACTGAAAACATTGTTAAAAAATTGATGCAACACCTTCCCTTTACCCCTCTGCCTGCACGGTCTCATGTATATAACCGGAATCTTGGGGTCTTTGTATAAATAAATATTATCTATTTTAAAAAATAATGTGATCATCAGGTTTTAGCCAGGTTTCTGGCAAATCCAGCACATCTAGGTTATGAACAGTGATCATACCATTTTACAAAAAGTAGTTTTCGTAGAAAGGGACCTGATAGTCCATAAGCCAAGCTTTTACTCATTTGTTTATCTGTATTGCATCTGTGTCTTTTTATTTGTTGAACATCAATTAAATATCAGTTACTCTTAAACTGTTTGGACTGACTTTTCTTTTTTTTTTTTTTTTGTATTATTTCTATAGTGTGATATCTAGTGTAAAGAGTCTCTATGTGCTGAGAATTAACTGATTTCTGTGACATGAGGCGGCTAGCAGACCGGGTCGGATTAACCAGTCTGTCTGGCTTCCTATCCTTACCTTGGCCCCAGTTAGTCAAGTACAAACTCCCCAAGACTATGTGCCATATTGTTCAGAGGTGGCTTTCCCTCAAAGAAAGACACTTTATTAACATGCGTCCACGGGCCCCTGTACCAGAAGGCCCATTAAATGGATTGCAGGTGGGATCTTTTATAATCCAATAATTTTTTTTTTTTTATTTTCTGACCCAAAAATAACTACAAGGACACTTTAAACCTTAGAGAGTTTTTTTGGGGGGTCTGAAAAAAAAATACTTTATCCAACTCTTCTTGCAAACTCTGGATTCTGATAGAGGGCACTGAGACTAGAGAGACAGGGATGTATGTTCTAGCTGTCTAACCTTGTTCCCAGAGCTGAGATATGGAGATCCCACTGGCAGCTTCTATTCCAATTGTCTGGAAATAGCGGTAAATGCAGTTAATTATATATATATATATATATATATATATATATATATATATATATATATATATATATAGCATATATATATATATATATATATATATATATACAGATAGATAGATAGATAGATAGATAGAATATACATTACGTACAGGTCAAGAAGTTTCGTGAACTAGCATTGCCTTTTTTAATGTTTTATGTTCTCTGAAGCCAGAGCTTCTTGGTCAGTCTGTTTCATCAAGCTGGCATTTATTTGAATCAAAAATACAGAAAAAACCAGTAAAATATTGTGAAATATTATTACAACTTCAAAATAATAGTTTCTGTATTTGAATATACTTTAAAAAATAATTATCATTCCTGTGATGCAAAGCTTGAATTCTCTCAGCATCATTACTCCAGCCTTCAGTGTCACATGTAACATCCACTCTAGTCACATGATCATTTAGAAATCATTCTAATATTCTGATTTATTATGAGTGTATGGAATCAGTTCTGCTGTCTAATGTATTTGATGAATAAAAGGTTAAAAGAACTGGCAATTTATTCAAAAAAAACAAAAAAATTCTAATAATTCTATATTTCTAATAATATATTTTCTGTAACTATCCCCACGTTTTATCAATTTAACACATCCCCTTGCTGAATAAAAGTATTTTTTATTTAAAAAAAAAGAAACAAAAAAAATACTGACCCCAAATTACTGACCAGTAGTGCATATTGTTATTACAAAATATTTATATTTTAAAAACATAGCTTCTTTTTTTTTTTTTTAATTTTTATTCATCAAAGTATCATATATAGTATCACATGTTCTGAAAAAATATTAAGCAGCAGAACTGTTTCCAACTTTGATAATGAATCATCATATTAGAATGATTTCTAAAGGATCATGTGATAATGATCCTAAAAATTCAGCTTTGCATCACAGTGAAATAAATGATAATTTAAAGTATAATAAATTTAAAAATACTTATTTTAAATTGTAATAATAATATATCATAATATTAAATTTTTTTTTTTCTGTATTTTTGATCAAATAAATGCAGGCTTGATGAGCAGAAATCTCTCTTTCAAAAACAAAAAAAAGAATAATGTTTCCAAACTTTGTGACCTCCACTGTATGTGTGTATATATATATATATATATATATTGTGACGCTGCCATGGCCCCGGAAGCCTCATCAGCTGCCCTTGAAACCAGAGCAGGCACACCTGCACCTGCTCATTATAGGGCTGAGCGTTCACATCTGCAGCCCATTGCAGACGGGGTTTTATAAGTGGCGTAATCGGACGACACACAGAGAGGTGAGAGATGTCTACCAAGGACTCAGCTAACACCCTCTGTGTTTCTCCTCCAGACATAGCAAGCGTGTTACCGCCAGCCCGCAAAGACACGGACCTCACGGACCCCACACAGCACTGGCGCACCGAGGAGAGAAGAGAAGGCTGAGCACTGAGCACCGGAACCCCTCACGTATGCCTATTTTTTCCTGCACCACCCCGAATAAAATCCACCCTTCGGGGAACTCACTTGATCCTCCGGTGTCGTGGTGCTTCTTCACCCCCTTCACACTGGTGGAGAATGCAGGCATTAACAGTGAAGAAGTTAACCGACCAGGATCCCACCACATTCACTCCCACCGGGATTAGTTTTCCTCACGTCCCCTTCCTGCTTCCCCAGGTGGCGCCTCCCTTAACGATGGAAGATCTAAGGAAGCAAGACACCTCACCGCAGGTGAGCATCCGCCGCAGCAACAGATCATGGAGCACATGGCCCTCCTGACAAGGGGAAACGGAACGAGCTCGGCCAGCCATCCGCAGATGCGATGGCCACCCGCGAACCTGCTTACCTGACCCCGCCAGCCCAGGCTACCCAGCTCATCCCGGCGATGACGGGTACATGATGATCGCCGAGACCTTCCTTCACAGATGTCTGAGGCTACTCGCTGTCCGGGAGGCGCGCCCTAGGATCTAGTAAGGACTGGCGGCACCGCTGCTGACGTGGAGAGGCGAACGGGCATACTTTAGCGCCTCCCCATTCTAGCCGGAGGAAGCTCTTTATGAAGATTTGAAAAAGGAGATCTGGGGGCGGGCTGGACTGTCAGCCCATTAGCCACTTCAACCGTTCCGGCTGACTGGTCCTACAATACACGGGCGGCCCGCCAGCGCAAGCGACTGACCTCCCACGCCTTGCCCCTGGGCCATTGGCTACTGGCTCAGGGGTCCCACCAAGATTTCACCAGGTAGCTGAGACGAGTAGTAGGATCACTTATCACGGGCCCCTTCCCCTCGCTCCCCTCCGCAGGCGCCCGCATGCGGAACTCCCTCCAATGTCGACGAGCTGGTGGAGGCCATCGAGCTGGCGGAGGCCACCCAACACCGGGAGGTTGGGGATGAAAATACCTCCTTCCTCGGGCGCTGGGCGGTCCAGGAGGCCGACGGCCACGTGGAGGGGGCACACCCAGCCACTCAGTCGCAGGCCATGCGGTTCTCGGCCAGTGGATGAGCCCATGCCTACCGGAAGCTCCCCATTCCCCTGGGCTGCCGCTTGGCTGGCAGGCTGTGCTGCATACACGAACCTCGAAGCAGCAGGCCCCACGAGCCGAAGTGAAGATAAATGGCGCGACCGGTCCTCTCGCCTCCTCGACTCTGGCAGCCGGGGTCACCCTTATCAGGCCGACGGTCCTTCCTCCACGGCCGAACTCCAAAGCCAGACTGTGTCCATCACCTGTGTCCACGGCGCATACTCAGGAAGTACCGGGCGCCAAGGCCACACTATCACCGGCTCCCCCGGTGCCTGGGCCAGTGGAAGTTGGGATGCATTAGGGGAGCTGCCTGTACCGGTCCCTCCTCAGCAGGGATTGGCGGGTCTAGACCGCCTTCTCGGCCTCCCTGCTAGCCAGCCTGTCAGCCGCCCTGAACCGCCCCAGCTCGGACGCCCACTGGCTTCCCGACGGCGGCTAAGCGTGTTGCTAGCCTCGGACAGCCCCAGGAGGGTGAGTCTTCCTGGCCATAACCTCTAACCTCTCTTCTATGACCCTCTTCCAGCAGGTGGCTGGGGCTGGGGCCTCGGCCTAGAGCAGCGAGGATGACTGACCTCAAACACTGCTGGGCCCAAGCGGAGGGTCAGCCGGGCCGGGAAGGATCTCCAACTGCACCCCACCCAACACCCCATTTCGTGGCTCAAAGCGACCTTGCACCAGTCGCATAGCTGGCGGGGGAGGAAAAAACCTGCTGGTGGTCCCAAGGACCGCGACAGAGCGGTGTATGGAGCTGGCGCATGCCCATCCCATGGCCGCCACCTGGGGGCCCAAAATACCTCCATCCACGACCCGCTCCGACCGGTTCCATTCACAGGCCTGAGGCCGAGGTGAAGCCGCCTCTGTATGTATTCTGTCCTACCTGGGTCACCGGACGCCTCCACGACCTCTCCCCCAGCCCGCTGATTCCGCTTTGCCCATCACTGAGGTGCCCTTCTCGAGCCGATCGAGATGGACCTCAGTAGGGGTCAGCTGGCCAAGTCCGGGGACGGGACATGAACACATTCTGCGGTCATCCTGGACGGCTATGGCCACCCGCTACCCCCGGTGGCCATCCCCCCTCGCAGAAACCAATCAGCAGAAAGCCATTGGCGAGGAGCTCTTCCTGCTGAGTAGTCGGCCGGGTCACTTCATCCCAGATGCTGACTGACCAGGGCACCCCCCTTCATGTCCCGGTGATGGCTGACCTCTGCAAGCTCCTCAAGATTAAACAGCTCAGCACCACTGTATACCACCCGCTAAAACCATTTCCTGCTGGCCCGATCTAATCGTGCCATTGGGGCCAGGATGCTGGCGCGAGTGGCTGCAGAAGATAAAAGATGCTGCTCCCACGGTTGTTCGGCATCCGGAGCAGCCCCAGGCTTCCACCGGATTTACCCCCTTCGAGCTCCTCTCTCTCGGGCCGGGCAGCCCCGCTGCCTGCTAGATGTCGCCGCAGCCTGGGAATAGCAGCGCAGGCCACCCAATCTCCACGCATCGAAGCATGTCCGGGAGATGCGAGAGGATCGGACAGAGTCGCGCCGCATCGTCCGGGAGAGCATATGGCAAAAAAGCTCAGCAGGCCCAGCAACGACATTACAACAGGGCGGCCCAGCCACCGGAGTTTCAGCCAGAGACCACGCCATGGTCCCCGGCCCCCACCGCCTGTAAATTCCTGGCCAGGTGGCACGGGTCCCTACACCGGCCACGGAAAGGATCGGCCCTGTCACTCCACCGAAGTCCGCAGCCCGGAAGACGGTGAGAGAGGACCAACTGTACCATTATAAACCTTCTGGAAGCTTGGTCGGGTCCGGCCCCAGCTGGCAGGCCCTCGCCATCAACCTCCCGTGGCTGTGGACATGGACCCCCATCTCGGCCCAAAAGTCGGAGCTGCAACACCTGGTCAGGGGCCAGTTCCACCGATGTGTTCTCTCCCAGCCAGGGCTGACCCATCGCGACTCAAGCATCGAGATCCGCGACATAATCCGGAACATCAGCCCCGCAGCGGCCCTATCGGTTCCGGAGGCTCGGGCCAAGCACGCCGCATTGAGGAGGAGGTACAGGAGACGCTGGAGGTTAGCGGACCATCGAACCATCACGCAGCCCTGGTCCAGCCCCCATCACATGGTGGTTCCAAAGCCCGATGGCACCTCCAGGGCAATGACTTCCGCCACGGTAAACGGAAGTCTCTGAGTTTGATGGCTACCCCATGCCAAGGGTCGATGAACTCTTGGACCGCCTCCTGGAAGGGCCCGCACATTCTAACCCCGACCTCATCAAGGGCTACTGGCAGGGTCCCCTTTAACCGGGCCAAGCTGTCAGATCAAGGCCCTCGACTTCTATGGCCACTGGCAGCACCGGTCCCACCCTTCGGCCTGCATGTAGGCTCCCGCCACCTTCCAGCGGGCAAGAAGGACATCCTCCCGCGGCCCCACCAGGCTTACAGCGGCCGCCTGCACCTGGACGTGCATGTAGTCATTCATTCCGAGACTTGGGAGGAGCACGGGAGCGGCCATGCGAAGGTGCTATCGAACTCCTCGGGCCCGGAGGCTGGACTGACCGCTGGCAACCCCGTAAGTGTCACCTGGCCCTCACCGCCTGGCAACCGGCTACTAAGTGGGCCGCGGCCTCATTCGACCCCAGGAGAAGAAAGTGGCGGACGATCCTTCTCATACCAAGGCCACTACCACCAAAGCAAAATGCAGGCATCGGCCTTTGGGGTTGGCGGATATTACCGTTGTTTTATCTCTAACTTCTCCTCCTTAGCCTCTCCCCCTGACAGACCTGACCAGGAAGGGGCAGCCAGATAGAAGGTCCGTGAACTCCCCAGACGGAGAGCTGCCTAAATGCGGGTGAAGGCCGCCCCTCACCACTCGAGCCCGCGGCTCAGGGCCCTGACTTCAATCGCCTCTTCCTGGGTGCAAACGGATGCATCCGATACTGGTTGGGAGCCGCCCTCCTAGGTCATCAGACGGCGAGGGAATACCCGTGATCTATATCAGCCGGAAGTTGACCCCTCAGCAGAATCGACGGTATGCGTCAGGCCGAGAAGGGAGGCACCAGCCAAGGGCAGTCCTGGGAGCCTGCCACGGCCACCTTCCTCGGCCGCCAGTCTACCCTGATCACGGATTCACGCTCTCTAAGCAGTGGATGGTCCGGGCGCAAGGACATTAACGCCAGGGTGACTCTGTGGTTCCTCGGCCTACCCAGGACTTCCACTTCCACCGCATATAACACCGGGCGGGACGGCCAATGCGAATCACCGCATGGACTCGAGGATATGGCCAGCTTTCGCGAGGTCTGCTCGTAGGCCCCACTCTCCCGCCTCCCCCTAATCTCCCCACACCTACAGGGACAGGATTTACTGCCTTTTAGGGGGAGTGTGACGCCGCGGTCCTTTAAAGCCTTATCAGCTGCCAGCTTCTGAAACAGAGCAGGCATTAATTTGCACCTGCCTATTATGGGCTGAGTTGGCTACACCTGCAGCCCATTGCAGATCGGGCTTTATAAGCTGCACCATTTAACACAGAGAGGTGAGGATGTCTCCTACTGACCCAGCCAACAATTCTCTGTGTTTCTCCTCCAGATAGGCAGCTGCAGGATCACCAGCCCACTAAAGACACGCAGACTCACGGACTCACACAGCACTGGGCGCACCGAGGGAGGTAGTAGAAGGCTGAGCACTGAGCACTGGAACCCCTCACGTTGGCTATTTTCCCTGCACCACCCCAATAAAACTACTCCTTCTGGGAACTCAACTCTTGATCCTCGTATCGGTGCTTCTTCCCTGTCCTGCCAATATATATATATATATATATATATATATATATATATATATATATATATATATATATATATATATATATATATATCGTCACAGCCCGATGAAAACTCACGGTATGTCCAAAAACGGCTACTTTTCAGGAAGTGAAAAAAAAATAATTGTGATTTCAAAAAGCAGTTGAATGTAGCGCTATGTCATACTTGGTACGGCATCTATACATGGAATATTGCGCACGCCCAGTGTAGGTGATATAATCCACATTTGACTCAAAATTGAGTTTAAAATGGATATACGTGCATATTTTACTGATAACGGTGGTCGATAATCCGCTCTTCCACTCATTAATTAGAATGGCCAGGTCAAGTTTTATATTGACAGATGAATACGCTTAGTTTAAAATAGCCTACGCCTTTAGTTTATTAAATACGCTTTTTTAGTTTATTTAATATTAATTATAATTTATTAAATGTCCTATTGCAAACTATGAAGGGACAATAAATGAATCATACTGACATGGTAATGCTAGATAGATACTTTGTTTCGGTGCACAGTCCTGCTGTAATTTTGCTCCACTCAGGCGTGACGTATGTCTGGCGTTTTCAGGGGGGAAATGTTTACCTCTCGAAGGAAGGGAAAGTCATTGTCTCCACCCAGGCTATGTTTATTGGCAATGAAAGATGCAGTGAAAAGAAAGAGGGTGAAACTTCACGAGACCGGGAGATGCCACAGGTGGGAGATATGCGGCGTGATTGACAGCTTTGACACCCAATGGATATAATGGAAAATCAGATGACATGATTTCAAACTTTTCGTTGGCCATTTACACATATGTAGGCATACTGTATACGAAATGAACCTGGACATTCAACTGAATCGTCAAAAATCTCAAAATCGGCAAAATGAGAGTCTAGTTTTAGCACTTTGAAAATTGTTGTTTTATCTTTCTATGATTTGTTAGTGATGTCTGAACAGCGGTTCCATTGACATCCACTGATTGTATTGTCGTGTGTGATTGTAAAAGTTTTGTGTGTCTGTTTTCCATGTTCTTTGTCAGGAAAAAGCCATGCCTGCTTTTGCATTTTGCAAACAGCGTACCGCTTGTAATGTAGCCAGCTCTTATGTTCTTGGCTTCTCTTATTCATATACATTCAGTATTTGAATTTGGCTTAATTTAATTGTAGTATTTACAAAAAAAAAATAAAAAAAATGTGGGTAATGCAGAATGCAGCACATGGATCTGTTGAAAATATTTTATCTTGAAATAATCCATGTAGCAGAAATAGTTTTAAAGTTCTTCTTTTAAAATAAAACACCGTTAACTTCACATCAACATTTTTACCAAGAATTGTGAATGAGAGTTCTCGGATGGATTTGTACATTATTTATATATAAAAAAATTTAATAGAGAGCGTCATGAACTGAAGGTGTAAACAAAAATACTGTGCAACATACTGCGCAACAGTGTGTTTTGATTTACCAGCAAGATCATTTTAATGCATTGTTTTCAACAACAAAAAAGAGATAACAATCTCGCTGAATATGTGTCAAAGCATATGTTTTATGAATATTGAAGGTGTCACATCCTTGTTCGTTTCACACCTATGGGGTCCTACCTACATTCACAATTTGGTATTTAAACAAGGTTTAGGGGGCACATAGTTAATCGCAGAAGACATTCTACATTCTCCTGTTACAATGGCTGCCACTTTTCCAAACAGTCCTGAAACATCTAGAAGAATGCAACAAGAAGTTACCCCAAAGAAGTTCTGTTGGTGTTACACACATCATTCTTCTAGATGTTTCAGGACTGTTTGGAAAAGTGGCAGCCATTGTAACAGGAGAATGTAGAATGTCTTCTGCCATTAACTATGTGCCCCCTAAACCTTGTTTAAATACCAAATTGTGAATGTAGGTAGGACCCCATAGGGGTGAAACGAACAAGGATGTGACACCTTCAATATTCATAAAAACATAATGTTTGACACATATTCAGTGAGATTGTTATCTCTTTTTTGTTGTTGAAAACAATGCATTAAAATTATCTTGTGAGTTCATGACGCTCTCTATCCCTGTTGCGCAGTATGTTGCACAGTATTTTTGTTTACACCTTCAGTTCATGACGCTCTCTATTAAATTTTTTTATTATAATATAATGTACAAATCAGCCGAGAACTCTCATTCACAATTCTTGGAAAATGTTAATGTGTTAACTGTTTTATTTTAAAAAAAGAACTTTAAAATTATTTCTGCTACATGGATATTTCAAGATAAAATATTTTCAAAGATCCATGTGCTGCATTCTGCATTACCCACATTTTTTTTATTTTTTTTGTTAAATACTACATTAAATTAAGCAAATTCAAATACTGATGTATATGAATAAAAGAGAAGCCAAGAACACAAAGAGCTCGCTAACATTACAGCGGTACTGTTTGCAAAATGCAAAAGCAGCATGGCTTTTCCTGACAAAGAACATGGAAAACAGACACACAGAACTTTTACAATCACACACGACAATAAGTGTGATGTTAAAATGGAACCGCGGTTCAGAACAGCACTAACAAATCATAGAAAGATAAAAACAACAAATTTCAGAGTGCTAAAACTAGGCTCGAGCTAATTTTTGTTTGGTCTGGTTTCAGAGTCGGCCTACTACAGTGAAAACTTTGTGATTTTATACAGTACGTGTCTTCACAATGGAGTAATGAGGTGTTAAACGTGTTGAACAGTAACAAACAATATTCAGCAAACTAGAATCCAAAAACTCTAATGTAACTGTGAGCGTGTTTCACATTCTGTAGATTATATCAGTAATGAAATCTCAGTTCACTTGCATTTCTGGCTAACAGCTGAAATGTGGACTGATGCTATACCTATTTTTCAGTCCTATAGGTTTGGTGAAATATATGCAATAAAATTCAAAATATTAAACTATATCAAATGTTCTTAAAAATATCAACATCAGGCTTGACAACTTTGTAAACACTTAACAACTAATATTTAAGCTAAATACAGGTTTAGATATTTAGAAAAGAAATAAAGATATACTACAATAATTCAGGGGACTGTGCTGTTGAGGACAGTAACTTCATGCCACAGTGTTTTAATAAAAGTAGATCAGTTATTAAGACAATCATGACAACTTGCAGTAGCAGTCGCACGTTTCCCAAGTCAAACCTTTTGGTCAGATGAATACATACAGTGAAATGTGTCTGTGTGTTGGTGCAGACTGTCTAAACTGGTCGAAAACATGTCCCTTTCAACTAATTAACTGCAAGTGAATTGTGATTTATTTACTAGAGCGATGTTTAGAGACCCAGACAAAGGAAATAGTGTCTGTGGCATCCTTGACTTTTAATGTCTAACTTTATGTGTAAAAGATGGGTTTGTATTAAGTGTAACAGTCAAAACAGAAAATGACAAGACTTATTTTCAAGTTGAGGTATGGGCTATTATGTGTCTTTTTGACACAGGTAGACCGGATTGTAGACAGGTCGGAAAAGACAACCAAAAAAAGGATATTACACTTTTAGTTTTAAACACTCATCCAGAAGGACTATCCTTTTATTTATTTTTTATGCTGTAGTTGTTCATAAATTCCTATGAACATACACTGCATGTTTGACCACAATCAGAAAGAACTCATCACCTGAAAGTTATGCAAAAACAAACTGCAAACAGATCGATTATCTATACAAATCACACATTCACAACAGAGAAGAGGAGAGGCTTTCTCTTATGAGCTCAAAGCTACAATTCTCTTTGGCCAAATGCCGTACACAATTTTGCATTTCGTAATTCAGTGATTTTTAGTCAATTAATATAATCAAAAATAAAACATA
The DNA here is from genome assembly GCF_018340385.1 of Cyprinus carpio. Taxonomy (NCBI): domain Eukaryota; kingdom Metazoa; phylum Chordata; class Actinopteri; order Cypriniformes; family Cyprinidae; genus Cyprinus; species Cyprinus carpio. The sequence goes on along the minus strand of NC_056617.1, from coordinate 14,936,701 downwards.
ATAAAAGATTACATTTTATTCCATAACATTCCTAGAACCTTTACAAAAGTGTGGAACATCATAGCTCTCAAATGTGTTTGCATTACATCTAACAAATATGACTGAAGTTGAGAAACAAAGATGTTTAGCACATGCACACATTGAAGATGTTTACGTACACCAGAGATGCTGCTTTATTTGAATAAAAGAAGATGGTGATAGTAACTGATAACATTCTTCAATGTTTAATGTCGTTGTGTTGAAAAGATTCTGTGGATAAACACCCCAAGGAAAATAATTTGAAATGGAGGTTTGCCAAAATAATAAAAAAAGTTCAGTCAAATGTTTAATCATTTCCTTTAAATGAATGGGTATGTGAACATTATGCTCCTTTCCCATACGAGAATTGGCATAAACTTATGGAGGAGTTTTAAAAAAAATACAGCAAAACAAACTAAAAAAAAAACAGCAAAACAAACTAAAATCTAAAAAAGACAACTACAACCAGAAGAAAAAAAAAAAAATATATATAAATAAAAAAAAAAATATATATATATCATTTAAAAACTTTCACAATTGTTTACAAAACAGATTTCCGAAATCTGTATGCATTATAAACATTATTTTCTTGCTGTACTCTCTTTCTTAGTGATTTGGTCTCTTGAAAGTACAAAGGCTATAGATGAAATTTATCTATACTCTTTACAAGAGTGTGGAAACTTCAATGTACAGCTTTCAGTGCAATAGTTTGATTTGTTTCAGTTGTAATGGTTTGAAGGGTAAAACAGCAAGACTTCATTTTTGTGTTGATCCTTCATGTGATCGCACTTTGTGAAGTTGCACTAAAAGAAATATCTCAAAGAGAAAGACTGCTACTAAATTTCTTACTTTTCATTTATTCCTATTATGATGACTGCTCACAAAGAGGAGTCTTCACCTAAAAACATACACAGCCCCAACAAACTAACAACAAACTGAATGACCATCCGAAATCTTGACAATATGTCTAAATCTAGGGGTATATGAAAAAAGTCTGTCAAAAATATTGTGATTTTTAGATAAAAAAAATACTCACGAATGTTTTAGCGCAGCTATTTACACATATCATGAGAACAGTATACTGTGTCACTTGCCACAGAATTCATTACCAGTTTATTAGGGTCAAAAGGAAATGATGATAATAGTTCAAAAATCCTCAGCTTGTACATCTCTTTCATGCTGAAAATCCCAGATTCTGGTGCTTTTAATCTTTTAATAAATCATTTAAAATGACGATACCTACAAATGGTCAGAATGAATAAAACTACTTGGTTAGCATGAAGCTTCATCTGTATCCCCAAAACAATGTTTTGTGTTCTAGGTATGAAAAATTACACCAATAAAGGTTTAGTGAACATTAGAAAACAACATGCAATCCTTGTGATTGTTAAACACCTCGGGTAAATAATTTGAAACGTAGATCTGTCAAATGATAAAGGTTCAGTCATACATTTAAAAAGTTTTCTGAAATAAAAAATTGTGTTTGTCACAAACACATCCAAAGAGTTTTCCGTTCATATGAGAAAAACATTTGGCCACATTAATGATCTGAAAAAAAATTAAAAACAAAATCCCTACATGAAACAAATTGAAAGAAAAAAACCAAATAAAACCAAATTAAATTAAACTCAATAGACTGTGTGTCTTACTTTAGTGATACACAATGTGTTTAAACTTTTAAATGTTTAAAATTTGTGAGTGTGATTATTTTACTGAGAAACTTTAAGTGAAATGTATATTTGTTCTTTACATTACACATACTATCTGTGGGCTTGATTAAAATTTATACATTTCTTAAATAACAACAAAATTAAACAATGTGTACGATTTTGCCTGTAATGTTGTTTAATGAATTTCAGAAATTGCCAATATTTTCCTATGAGGTAGGTTTAGTGCCATTGTGTTTTGCTATTTGTACGAGTTGTTTTGAGAAATGCACTTACTGTTTTGCAAATGTCAAAGATGATTTTGAAAGATGATTTGAGAAACTTTAAGTGAAATGTATATTTGTTCTTTACATTACACATACTATCTGTGGGCTGGATTAAAATTTATACATTTCTTAAATAACAACAAAATTAAACAATGTGTACGATTTTGCCTGTAATGTTGTTTAATGAATTTCAGAAATTGCCAATATTTTTAGGTACAGCATTGGGTGCACGGTGATAGTAGTTTGTAAAGTTTAAAAACCATTACGCCTATGGAGAGTAATGGTCTTCTCAAATGCTTTGATTTTTTGTCTAAGCCATTAACATTTAGCCCATAGATCAGATAAACATGTGTTTGGACGTCTTTCAACCTAAAACAAAAGTACAACCCCAAAACATGACGCAGTTTTGTCTTCCACCACCAAAAGCTAGATGTCCTGGCACCTTCCTGCTCAGAAGGTGAGAGACCTTAACATATAGACTATAGATCAGACCATGGTGAGGTGTCGGCATAAACACCGTTGTACCGGCCCCGAAAGTCAGGAAGGAGACATTTGAAGAAAAGATGAAAGAATAATTTAGAAGATTTAGAAGATTTTAGACTAGTTAGGACATTCATGTGAAAAGCTACATCCTGACTAACCTTTCAATAAATGTTTGATACTACCAGTCAGGGTAACACATTGCAAACCAAATACACAACAACACAGTCAGCAGAGATAGGCAAGTGGACTGCATGGATCTCACTTCTGGGAACAACTTCATTCACAGATAGGCAAGTGGACTGCATGGATCTCACTTTAACTCATGTAAGTTCTCTTATAACTTTCTTGTTTTATTTCTTAAACTTATGTACTGCTTCTTCATTCGCATTCATGAGTGGAAAATGAGCTGGAGCTCTTAGGGCCTAAAAAGAACATGTCCAGACATAACACTTTTTCAGAAGCCTGGATGGATTAGATAGTTGCTGCCTCAGATAATTTTTGCCATTTTGATCTGTTGACCAACCTGAGCAACCATTGATGACAATAGGGATACATTTTTGGAAGAGTCTTTCATCCCCAATACAAAAGTGTGTGTTATAAATCAATCACTTTTGACAGGTAGTCCTCTATATCTTCTCAAAATACATTTTACTAGTTGGAACTATTTCCAAACTGTAATTCCTGACTAAATGTATAATCAAGTGAAACATTATGAAGTTTCATTTACATCATCTAAATGTTCTACTGTACTACTAGTATCAGTGACCATCACAATAATGTTAATAATGTAGTTTATCATTTAGTTTATTTGAGAGCACATAAACAATATACACTTTGGAAATGCTAGTTATGTGATGTTCATTTATATATTTCAACATTGCACAATACCAGTCAATACCAGTTTCTCGTTAAAGCAGTAATTTATTTTTAAATTTTTAAGCAATAAATTATTTTACTATTTAAAATAAACTAAGCTTCTATTTGAATATATTTTTAAATTTAATTTATTTCTGTGGATCAAAAAATTTTCAGCATCATTCCTCCATTCTTACCTCAAGTGTAAATAAATATACTATACAATTCAGTGCCATGGAGTCAGTATTTATAGAAATGAAAACTTTAATATGATAAATAAAAACAATTATTACGATAAATGTTAAAATGCTTTGTTCTTCAATTTATATATAAAAAACCTAAAAAAAAACTAAACAACTCTTTTTCAGCATTAATAATAATAATAATGATAATAATAATACGATCTGTTGTATAGGACTTGATGTTGATATCCCTAATGAATACTTGAGGTACCCGATGAGACTTCGTGGGATGGTCCACATTGAGTGATGAGACCAATCGGTCAAGTATGCATCCCCACGGCATACTTGAGGTTCCGATGAGACCCATGGGATGGTCGAATTGAGTGATGGCACCCTTTGGGTTGTGAAGGGCGGGCGCCTCAACTTCAGCGGTCTCTAAGCTGATAGACCCACGACGCAACCCAGAGGGTTCCAGCAGTGAATCCCAAAGCCCCAGGTTCCTGCTCCCCAGCCATTGACTCAAATTGAAAACCCAAACAGAGTCTTTTCTCTTCACCCCTTAAGCCACTGGCTTCCCTTTTCCTTGGCAGGCGGAAGAGGTCTTTTTGACTGCCTGCCGTGGGCCTTTCCTTCAGACTCCCATCTCCCCCTGAGTAGCCTGGATGCTGAGGTGGCTACTTAAACCCCCTGCAGCCTACTTCCACTGCTGCATCACCTTCTTCACATTCCAGCGCCTGGATGCTGCAGTGCATCAGCTGCAAGTTCAGCATACCTTTCAACCTTTTCCGCCTAGCAGCTCCTTCACTTCCTGCGTAACTAACACCCTCCCAGGGCACGTGTGAGCTCCTGAGCGATGTAGAGCCACGTTTGGAGCAAGGCTAACCACAAGAACAAGGTCTGGTCGCATATAGCTGCGAATTTCCAGCTGAAAAACAGAGCTCTTGTTCAAGTCTGCCAGTAGCAGCCTATGTCCCCTGCTCTGCCTCCAGCTGACCAGAGAGGCCTGATCTTATGGTGGTGAGGTTGGCTTATTTCCTCACCCTCCTAACAAAATGGTGCTGGCTGCCACTGTGCAGATGGGGGGAGGAAGGGCATTCACGCCAATAAAGCTCTCTGGCAACACCAAGGCTGCAAGACACTCTTTAGTGACCTGGCTGTGCCAGCCAGGTGTAACGGCCTTGGGTGATGCTGGCCCTTGCATCCCACCAAGATGTGCTTCCAGGCGCTGCTTAGATCAGCATAGAGGGCACGTGGGGCCCCTCGCATACCATTGGCTTAGGTTTGTGGGAGAAGGTAGGACATCAGAGGGCAGCTCTGATGGTAAAGCCTGGTACTCCATGCCTCCTGAAAGAGATCTCCCACAGCTCTTCCAGGAGATCTTCCTTTCTCCACTCCCTTCCCATACCATCCTCACACTCCTGCCTTGCTTTTGCCTTGCAGCCAAGGCTTAAGTACACCTTCTCTACTTACTTCCTCCTCAGTCACTCCTTCCTGGACCTCCCCGCCACCATCTCTATGCCTTCCCCAGATGGAGAGGCCTCCTGCACACTGGTGTACTCAGCCCCAGTCCAAGATCATTCTCCTCCCTCCTTCTGCACTCTGGGCCCGCCGATGTCCTTATAGGTCTGAGTGCTGCCTTTACTCACCCAGCTGCAGCTAACAGGGGTCCACTTCCTCCCAGTGGCTAAGAGATGGGGAAACAGCTTGGGCTGCTAAAATGGGACTGCTCATCTAGTGGGCACTCATCTCCTTAGCCCTGAATTTGGCACACTTGTACTCCTCTACCAGACTGGGAAATGGGCAGGTGTGGCATCCCTTTGCTGCAAAGCCCAATACTGCTGAGGCACCTGGGAAGGCAAGCCACTTCACTTGCTGACCACTCTCCCAGCTTATCCGGCGATACATGAGGCTGATCCTGGGAGGCGTGGAAGTAGTCTCTCCAGCTTTTGCCAGGAAGCACCTATGCTCGGCCGCTGAGCTACGGGCTTCATAAGCTGCTTTTACTTGCTCTTTGTCTTTAAAGGGAGGCATCATACCACCGACCTGAAATAATACTGGCTTCTCAGAGACAGTTGAGATGGAGTTCCTACCGCCCGATGTGGGCGGTGGTCAGCTTCCCCTTGATGATGGAGACCTTCTGAGCCGTACAGTGCAAACCTTGAGTGCGTGGGTGAAGTTGTGAGGTCATCCATGTACAGGTCCTTCTCAAGAATTAGCATATTGTGAAAAAGTTCATTATTTTCCATAATGTAATGATAAAATTTAAACTTCTTACATATTTTAGGATTCATTGCACACCAACTGAAATATTTCAGGTCTTTATTGTTTTAATACTGATGATTTTTGGCATACAGCCTCATGAAAACCCAAAATTCTCTATCTCAAAAAAAAATTAGCATATTTCATCCCACCAATAAAAAGAAAAGTGTTTTTTTAATACAAAAAAAGTCAACCTTCAAATAATTATGTTCAGTTATGCACTCAATACTTGGTGCGGAATCCTTTTGCAGAAATGACTGCTTCACAATATCCCACAGATTCTCTATGGGGTTCAGGTCAGGAGAGTTGGCAGGCCAATTGAGCACAATATCCCACAGAGTAATACCATGGTCAGTAAACCATTTACCAGTGGTTTTGGCACTGTGAGCAGGTGCCAGGTCGTGCTGAAAAACGAAATCTTCATCTCCATAAAGCTTTTCAGCAGATGGAAGCATGAAGTGCTCAAATCTCCTGATAGCTAGCTGCATTGACCCTGCCCTTGATAAAACACAGTGGACCAACACCAGCAGCTGACATGGCACCCCAGACCATCACTGACAGTGGGTACTTGACACTGGACTTCAGGCATTTTGGCATTTCCTTCTCCCCAGTCTTCCTCCAGACTCTGGCACCTTGATTCCAACAATGACATGCAAAATTTGCTTTCATCCGAAAAAGTACTTTTGGACCACTGAGCAACAGTCCAGTGCTGCTTCTCTGTAGCCCAGGTCAGGCGCCTGTCCTGGTTCAAAAGCACACTGTGTGCACGGTGGCTCTGGATGTTTCTACCCAGACTCAGTCCACTGCTTCTTGCAGGTCCCCAAAGGTCTGGAATCGGGTCCTTCTCCACAATCTTCCTCAGGTCCGGTCACCTCTTCTCGTTGTGCAGCGTTTTTTGCCACACTTTTTCCTTCCCACAGACTTCCCACTGAGGTGCCTTGATACAGCACTCTGGGAACAGCCTATTCGCTCAGAAATTTCTTTCTGTGTCTTACCCTCTCTCGCTTGAGGGTGTCAATGATGGCCTTCTGGACAGCAGTCAGGTCGGCAGTCTTACCCATGATTGCGGTTTTGAGTAATGAACCAGGCTGGGAGTTTTAAAAGCCTCAGGAATCTTTTTGCAGGTGTTTAGAGTTAATTAGTTGATTCAGATGATTAGGTTAATAGCTCGCTTAGAGAACCTTTTCATGATATGCTAATTTTTTTGAGATAGGAATTTTGGGTTTTCATGAGCTGTATGCCAAAATCATCAGTATTAAAAAACAATAAAAAGACCTGAAATATTTCAGTTGGTGTGCAATGAATCTAAAATATATGAAAGTTTAATTTTTATCATTACATTATGGAAAATAATGAACTTTTTCACAATATGCTAATTTTTTTTGAAAAGGACCTGTAGGCTCTGGACCGTGGCGGCAGCCTCAGCCCAGAGGTCTTATTAAACGTCCGCCAACTGTCCATCTAGAGGCCCGAATGATGACCTCCATGGCCAGGGTGAAGGCCAGCGGGAGATGGTGCAGCCAGCCATGATTCCCACTTCCAGGTGTTGCTGCTGTTGTATACTCTGCTGTTGTCACACAGAGTTGGATCGCCCTGGAAGTAGGCCTTGACAAGGGTTGTGAGAGCTGCTGGAACTCTAAAGTAGTCAAAGGCTGTCTACAGGAGGGTGTGAGGGACTGAGCCAAAGTATTTATGTAGATCCAGGAACACCACGTGAAGATCTGTTCCCTCCTTTTTGGCGACCTGGATCTGATGCCAGATGACACTAGCATTTTCTACACAACCGGAAAAGCCTGAGATGCCTGCTTTCTGGATTGACATGTCAATCAAGTTGTTTCTTTGCAGGTATCCTGCCAGCCTGTGAGCGATCATGCTGAAGAAGATTTTTCCCTCTACGTTTAGAAGGCTGATCTGTCGGAACTGCCCGATCTCTGATGAGTCCTTTTCCTTAGGGATAAGGATCCCACCGGCTCTCTGCCAGGATGTTGGTATCTCCTTCTTTTGCCACACAACTCTCATCAGTTTCCAGAGGAATCGCGAGGACATCTGGAGCATTTTTTAAGTAGAGCCTTTACGGAACTCCATTGGGACCTGGAGAGGATGCGAACCTTGCTCTACGCACGGTTTGTTCTACCTCACTCCACCTGGGTGGATTGATATCCAGTTCGTGCTCTGGTGGATTGACTGGTGGCATGTCAGGTGGGAGTGTAACTTTTTCCTGGTGTCTGTCATTTGTGCAGGAGTTTTTCAGATGTTCTTCCAGGTCGGCCTTTGACACTGAGAGACTTCCGCTCTTCTCCTTTGTGAAGAGACTCTTCACAAATTTGAGGGGATCTTTGTAGAAGTGTGATCTTGTTTGCTCCTTCCTTCTGCGTTTCCTCAGGAGGTTTTTCAGCTCTCCTCAGTGTTGCAAGCCTACCCTGAATCTCTTTCTGCAGCATGTTTATACCCTCCTTCTCCTCCTCTGTGGCCTTCCTCCATTGCTTCTTCAGCTGTCTTCTCTCCTTGACTAGGCGATCTATCTCTGTCTGCCTTCTGTATTTGGTGGGGATTGAAGGAGTAGCTTGTTTGCTTTTGACCACTCCAAATCGTCGTTCCACTCCGTGAGGCATAGATAAGATCGCCCATCCTATCCAACTTTTTTCATGACTGTGCCTCTGATCCCTTCCTCATGCATGTTGCAGAGATCGGTGTAGGCCTCCTTCCACATCGTCTTGTTTGCAGGCCGTTGGCCACTTGGCTAATGGCCTTCACCCCTTGGTCATCTTCTCTGCTGTTGGTCGTGATGGGTTGGGTTCAGGTTGCCCTCTTGTGCCATGTTGTTTCTCGTCTGGGGCAGGGGTGTTGATGTCCTGCAGACTGTGGTCGTATGTCCTGCTGCTGAACTTCTGTCGACTGACTCTGCCTGCTTCTCAGAAAGTAGTTTCTGTCGATGCGACTTCCCTGTTGACCCTTCTTTAGGCACCCCTTTTTTTTTGCCCAGGTGTATTTTTCAGGCCTTGGGTGGAAGTAACCTTTGTCCACCCCACAAATGCAGTTCTGGAGCTTGTGTCCTGCTGTGTGAGGTGTGGGAATCACACAAATATTCATGATAGTTGACACCTACTCGCATATGACTTTTACAAACAAAGTTTCTTAGAAAATTTAAATCAATCTATTGATTTTTTGTGAGTGAGTAAACAAGATGATTTTCACATCATTTTTGAAGCAAAAAAAGTTCTAGGCTACCAGCTCAGGTTTGACAGTCTTGTGAACAAATATTCTTTATGTTTTTTATGACCTTATTTCAGTGATTTCACTAACCACGCATACAAGTTGTTTTCTCAAAAATACAATCATGTACATACATGCTATTTATATATTATTGTAGCCCAGTTTGTACTGAATGCAGTGTTTTCAGACTTTAGCCATGAATATATTTATAAGCAACTGAAAAAAGCACAAAAGTCAAGGCATGTCAAAAATTTTCCCGGCCCCCAAAACCCCCTAGACCTCAGGGGGTTAAAAATTAACTTATTTTCCCTTAAAATTATAGCATTTTCTCAGCTTAATCATTTGATATGTCATCTATGTTGTCTTCTGAATAAAATATTAAAAATTTGAAACTTCCACATCATTGCATTCATTTTTTTTATTGTTTGTACAGTGTTCCAACTTTTTGGAATTAGGGTTTTTCGACACAACTGGAATAAATCCAACAAGGCACGGGAGGCAGAAGCTGGGGCAGTCACAGTGGCAAAACATTACACAGACAAGGTACATAATCCTGACATTTTGCCCCCCCTCCACCGGAAGATGCCCTCTTTGAACTGTTGGCAACAACAGAAGGAGGTATAGGTGGGAGTTGTTGGGAGGAGTTCTGGGGGAGGAGGCAGACCCCCCGGGAGGGGGTCGGCAGAACAGAAGACCACGGAGGTAGGAGCCAGGAGTAGACGCCGGAGGGAGGAGCCAGAAGGAGCTTGGAGCAGGAGGAGTCCAGCAGGACCTAGGGCCACAGCCACAACATTGGTCCAAGGTGGAGCCGGCCGGTGGGAGAAGGAAGCCATGGAGGAGGAAAGTGGCCTGCCGACTCCAGCGGGCAGCCGACCAACAGTGGTGGAGCCAGGTGGAACAGAAGGAGAAGGCCAGACGAGGAGCCCGAGAGCGGAGCTGCAACGATCGTCGGGGGATGCTGAGGATCCCGGGGGCCAGGTATGGAGCCAAGGGCTCTGGCGACCGTGGTGGCAAGGCGAAGATCCAGAGATCATCGGGCTGGAGCCAGATGTGATTGAGGACCCCAAGGTAGAGCTGGCGGCGAGGAAGGAGCCCACAGTGGGAGCTGGGGGGGACAGAGCAACATCAGGCGGCAGCCGAGTGGAGAGGCAGTCTAGAGGCAATGGGTTTCGATGCCGACCAAGGCAGAGCCAAGATGGACAAACCGTCAACGTCTTGCTCCCTTTCGCTGTGGGCACCTGTAGTCCGGCTCTCGCACCGTGGTCTATACGGGGTTGGGCTCTTGGCTCTCTAGCAGCAATCAATCTCAGCTGAGGCTTCAGGGTTTCTCATTGTCAACGCACGGCACATCGGTTGAGGATGGTGGTGGCGGGGCCTACTGGGTACGCGCGGTAGTGTGATCCTGGCGAGATACTCCTATGGGGCAAGATTGTTAGGGGCGGGTCCAGTTTCGCGCCAGCGTCCACGCCATGCATGTGGCACAGTCCCTACAAAGGGACCATTTCGGGAGGAAAACGCTCTGCACGCTGCATTCCGGCCTTGAATCATAGAAATTGAGCAGAGCCGGGTCCACCACCCGAGTAGCTGGGATGGCTTTATTGAAAGATAGCAACATGACACTGGCCTGGTGTTGTCTTCCACTCGAGAGAAACTACCTTCCTGCGTCCAGCATGAGGAGGCGGAATTTTGGTGGTGAAGGAGGGGATCCATAAACAACACAAACGGAAAACGAAACCTAAAGGAAAAAACAAATCAGGTAAAACAACGTGTCGAGGGAAGAGGTGTCTTCTGTCACCTACTAGGGGCAGGAGGAAACACGTAGGCCGAGGATCATCGGAAAAGGCTTTATTAATCTCACACCTGGGTAATTCCAACCTGGAGAAACCGGAGAAGGGACCACAAATCTGTTAATGGTAGACACGCCAAAACTGACACTGAAAGGACATGGGTAAATAACGGCCGGATAAGGAGAAAGAACTGAACTATTTCCAGGGGAATCATTAATATAATTTCTTTGACATGAACACATGGGGAAGACAACTAGACACACCTGGAAGAATATCAACACACCACGGGGAGACAGTGAAACGGGTCACAGAGGGCCAAACTGCACACAGACCAGGTGCACATAATCCGGAAAAATATAGCTACACATGATTACAACAATGTTAATTTTAAAGAAACCAATCAAACTAAAGCAAAGATTCTTCTCGCCTGATTATTAATTTGAATGAAGTTGCATTTCTCTCTACTGTCTTGTTCAATAGGCTACTAGACATCTCTGTTAAGTTTTTAAAGCATTTATTACTGTTTGCAATAAATTTCTGGCTTTCAGTACAGTCTTTAACCGGAGAGATGTCACATCCTTAAAATGGTTTGTTCCTTTGAAACACAAAAATTAAAATTGTGAAATACTATTTATATTTTATGTTTCTGTGAGTAGTCAACCCTTTCTCCAGCCTTGCAGATAGTAGTCTGACTAGTTTGTTCATTGGGTAAAATCACCGAAAGTTCAAATATTTTTGTCTCCGCAAAAACTTTTTTTTTGTTGGGTCCGTGAACGGTGTATTTCCTTTCTACAAAATCCAAAATAGCCGGCAAAACACGTTCATAGATCGGATAATTTTTCTCGATGTCTGGACTTCCCTATATGGGATTTAGAGAAGCATACAGAGAATGGGATCAGTATATTGTAATGAATACATTCTGTGAGAATTTATTTATTTCTAATTTTAAGATATTGGCTCATCATATTTATATTTCTTAAGGCTGGAATCTCTGCCTACCAATAAAAAAATCCAAGAATGGATACAATTTGTATTGCCAAATATGACTGCAGACGTTAAGCCGGGGGGGGGGGGAGGGAGGCATACAATTAAAAACAGTAATCTGGGTAAAATAGTTAAAAGCACGCAGTATAATCAATTAAGAACAAAAGTTTTTTGTCTCTCTGGCAGACTCCACATCTCTTTTGGCCAGTTTTCTTTGTCTCTCTCTCTCAGAGGCGCCTTAACTCTCCGAAGTGAAAAAAAAAACAAATTTCTATTGTATGTCATACACTGTATGCCATTGCAAAAAATTGCAAAAGCCAAACCAAACTAGTAATTTATCCTTAAAACAAACAACTTTTGCCTGAACCTTGCTCAGCAAGTTTGAAAATGATCATCAGACCACTCTCCATATGAAAGAGGCAAAAGATCTCACACCTTTTATGTGGGACAGAGTCAGTGAGCTCAACGTTTCCCTGTTCACGCAGTCGAGATGGGAAGCGCATCCTGTTTGTTTTCTCTGCTATGATGAAAAAGTCATGCTAACTTATTAATTCATAGAAATAATTTAAGCAATTAAAACCTTTTTTATACTAGATTCAACTTGAACTTCAATACTATTAAACTGACTTTAAAAAAAACTCAAGAGGAGTTTATAGAAGTTGAAGCGGTAAAATGTCACAGTGCATGTTAAATAGTCTAAGTGCTTGTATCTTATATAGTATCAGAAGACCTTGATTGCATGTTAGCATAAAACTAACAATATATTTTTGATTTTTTTATTCTTTTTTTCTTTTCTTTTCTTTTTTTTTTTTTAAATGAACAATTTCTGTATAATATGTGACAGCAACCTTTAGTAGCATCAAACATTTTTGAAATGGATCCACAGCTGAACAATGCGAGAGGAAGGTGTGTAGCGGTGAATGTGATGCACAAAGTCATTTTTTAGATGCAATGGAAAATAAAGCTGGATAAAAAACATGCCTACGAAAACAGCTAAAAAAATAGAATTAAGTTTGCATTTATTACATACAGAAATAATAACGGCAGGCCTTATAATGCTATAGGCTGATGTACCAACAGGATATTTTTAGTTCCCTTCACTTTACAACAAATCCTTTAAATTCAACAAATTTATCAGAACTGAACAAGAATTACAAATATATAATTCTAATGGATAAATATAAATGCAGTATATAATAATATAGGCTTATAAACAACAACAACAACAAAATAATAAAAATAATTTAAATCGATACATAAGGTTGGGCTTATCTCTCTCATTCCGGACAAATCCAAACATGTTGCCCATTTGAAGCTAAACTCTTATTCATTAGGTAAAATAGGCTTTGGATTTCACACATGTTTCAGTATCGACGGAAAAAAAATCATAATGAGCAAAAATATGCCAAAGTGGACCGCTGCTCGCGCGAATGGCTCAGTGAACTGCTGCTGTTTCCAATGAATATGTGTGCGTGAGGCACCAGCGCGATCAAAGACACAATTCACAATTTTTGGTCAGTCACAGTAAAGTCATGAAGTTCAAAAATGGGCAAAGTAGTTAGGTAATTTAAAAAGTCAAGATAATAACAGTAGGTATAAGAATTATTTGTAATATGCTGGACGTTCTTCATTTTTCGCCATTCTGGGGCAAATGGACGCCTTTAAGTATATAATTATATTGTGGCGGGGTGAGAAGGACGCACGACGAGTAAAAGTTACAGGGTGATTCCCGCGAAGGGTTGATTTTATTAATAAATATGATGGTAGAAGAAGGCGGTGAGATGAGGTTGTCCGGTGGGGTGCTCAGCTGCGCTTGTGGCTCTTTGTGTGCTGTGGGCAGTGTGGGTCGTTGTGCTCTCGACCCGTGTCATTGAGGAATACGCGGCGCTTCCCACGACGTTGGAGAGCCTCGTCGCGGTGTCGCCGGAGTATCTGTGCTATTTCCCCGTGTCCTTGCACCAGGGAAGGGACAGTTAAAGTCAGGGGGGGGGGGGGGGGAGTCGAGCTTCCCTTGTGCCGCCGTGGAATTCACTTCTGAGTACTTCACTGCGGCTTGCCGTCTGTGAGGGCTGCCTTATTATCGGCGGAAGGGTTGACACAATGGCCTCTCTCCTTACCTCCGTCTCGGGAGTCGCACTGGACCGTTCCATCGGCGGATGCCCCTGTGCCTTCCTGGTCCAGATCTGTGTCGGGGAGAGGGGCTAAGGAGGAGAAGTTGAGGATAAAACACGCCCGGTAATACACGGTCGACTGCCAAGCACACTACCCCCAAAAAGGCACCTGCTACTGTAGTCTGCCTGCGTCCTGGAGGTGTGCCGTGTGTCTTGTCGAAGGATTGCTGCCTACGCCCTTCTTCGCTCCTGAGGTTGGATCAGGGCCACAACCCAGGCTGGTACGCTCCCTGCGCTATGAATCGCGGGTACAGCTTCCGAGAGGGCCAGGTGACATTTCCGAGAGGGTTGGCAGTCAGTCAAGCCCGCGTCTTAGTTCCGTACGCAATCCCTCGCGCGATAGGCGCGGCTCTAAGGAAGTGAGGGGGGTGTCACTCGCCAAGGTCTCCAGTGTATTGGGCCCGCGTCGTCGATGTAGCGGCCCTAGGGTCGCGATAAGGGGCCTTTATCTGCGGGCAGAGGAAGGCGTCGCATTGCAGCCTGCTGGAAGGTGGCCAAGGGTGCTGTGCCACGTGGAGGGCCGAAGGGGAAGGAGCGCCGGTGATTTGGCGAGTGTCCGTCATTTGGGTGCGAGAAGGCCGTCTTGCTTCCTTTGCGGCTTGGACTGATTCTCTTAGAGGGGGACTTTACCAGTATCCGCATCGCCGTGGTGGGAGGTTGATATAAACTCGGGCCTCTTCGCCCAGGCGATCCACATCCGTAGCGACGATGCAGCTTGTGCGGGGCATTGACTTGTCGGGTAGGCATTCAAACTACAGAGAGCTTTCGTTGATGCGGGCAGAAGTCATTACAGAAGCGTAGGTGGGGCCTTTTCAGGAGGTTAATGCTGATAAAGCTTGTTGCCGCTTGTCTGGCCGTCTCTTCCGGGCTGCGCGCTACTCGGTATTGTAATGGGAGCGCGACCTTTTACGGTGGCCGGTGTCATCTCCCAGCCCAAGGGTAGCCTTAAGGAATTTGCAGGTGGCGGCCGTGGGGACCAGAACCAGGACATGGTCTCCTGGCTGGAACTCCCGTGGTTGGACTCGCCCGGGTGTGCATAGTGTCTGCTGCTGGGCCTGTTGCGCCTTGATCGAGGAGTGCTGCTCCGGACGATGGGCATCACGTCGGTCGATCCTGCACTCGCCTCCTGCATCTCCCGCGAGCGGTGTTCCACGGTGGTAAGTGTTGTATGCGACTGGTTGCTTGTTCCAGATGCTCCTTCTGGCTAGCTTCGTCGGCAGACCACAGGGGTATGTGCAGGGCCGAAAAGCAACTCAAAAGATCGACGGTGTGCACTTCGGTGGAGAGCCTGAGGGACTTCCCGAACTGGCCCGAAGAGACGTGTGGCAGGCGGCATCTTGTCCTCAGCCGCTTTTATCTTAGCATCTAGTTTGCAGGGTCTGTTTAAACGCGCTCGATCGAGCCGCGGTTTGGTCTGGGGGTAGGTACACTCGTAGTGCTGAGGCTGGCTGGACCTTCAGAGGGTTTGCAGGGGTCCGCCATGATCGTCGGGACTATGAGCGGGGTGGCCCTGGTCAGTCGGTTATCTGGGATGGTGGATGCAGACCGCGACTACATCATTGCAGGGAAGAGCTTCCTGTGGCGATAGGCATTTGTAGTGGCCTTGCGCGAGGGGAATTGGCTCTCAGGGTAAGCGGGTGGCATAATCCCTGCAGATGACCTCGCGATGTGTTCAACTGCCCCCAGGGGCGGGGACTTTCGACGGTGTCAGGGCAAGCAACCCACTAAGTCTCTGCATTCCGATGCACGCTCGAATGGTCAGCCTTGCCTTATTATTGGTGCCAGCGGGTATCAGTGCGGGCTGGGGGAGGGGTCTCGTGGTGAGGTCGTCGGTCAGGTTGGGCAGGCTTATGGCTAGAACCAGGGGGCTCGGACTTGCGACCTGCTTTAGGTCCCGTAGCAGTGGGAACTGCGGTCACTTAAGCCTGAGGCGCTGGACGGTGTTCTGTACTCCTAGGTGTCCTGCCATGGGATGTGCGTGGGCTATTTCCATCACCGTTCCGGTCTTGCTGCGCGGACATGTTCGTTTGCTATATGCTTAAGTAGGCGGTTCCCTCAATGATCCGCCCGGAATAATGGCCGCTCAGCCCGTGACGAGCAGGAGCAGTGTGTGACTGCTCGGTTTTTCCAGAAGTGACGCTGAGAGAGCTTCGAGACACTGTGCACAAATACAATGATATATATATATATTCTATATAATATGTATATGTTAACCAAGGAATAACCGCAAGTGAAACACGTAGCTTGGGTAATCCGGTATCAATATATATAAATATCGAGATATGATGTATGTATGTCTGTAAACGTGTATAACGAGAGCCACTGCCATAGAGCCTTTGTTTTAACGTCTTTCTTTAATTTTTGATGAGGTAGACTGTAGCCTGTGGTTGTAAAACGTCTTCCTTTCATTTTACAATTACATTCAGTTCGCCATCCGGATCCCTGCTGCGCCACCTGGCGGTAGTTTACAAAATGATTTTAACACGCGACCGACTTTGCAGTTAACGCCGCAGCCCCTGGCGGCAGCGGTTTCACGCGCGGCAGTATTACCCATTTGGTTGTCTACCTATTTGGTTAACTTTTTCTACTTGGTTTGATTGGTGTAAAATAAATGTTGTAAATTCAAATCAGAGAGTCTTCACTGTGTCTGGAATGGATGTATTCTTGAGTCTATAAGGTAACAATAATATAATAAAATAACCTTGTTTGAAATGGGTTTTTTTTTTTTTGCTAAAAGAAAATTTGGTTTCTCTCTATACTACTAGGTACTTGTACTATATTGACTGGGTTAAATAGAATTGCATTACTAAAAAGAAACTAAAATACCATTTTCATTGACTAAAACTAGACTAAATGTCATCAGTTTTTGTTGACTAAAACTAGACTAGACTAAAAAAAGAGTGTGAATGTGACTAAAACTAATAAAAATAAAAATGACAGCTTCACACAAAGAATAGACTAAGACTCAAATTAAACAGGCCACCAAAAACAACACTAGCTGACCATACAACCAAGTTTCATCATCATAAAGCCCTCATAACTCTGCTCATCTACAGATAGGACTGGTTTTTCTTTTTATTTTTAACCGTTTATGATCTCAACCTGCAGTGGACTGTGCTGGACATTTCAATTCCATACACACACACTCAGGTCCAACTTGTTGAATAGTATGTATATATTTGTATATGACTTGTGATATTTGGGGTTTGTGTCTGACAAAATGTGTATATTTTTTGAAAAAACATGCTGAAAGAAACCCCATTTTTTGTTTGTGCATGAATTTATTTCATCTTTCACATCAGACCAATTCTGATATTTGCAAAGAAGGTGAGCCCCCCTTTTTTCTTGTAGCCCAACCAGTGCAAAGTAATAGCGTTATAGCGTTTGACGGGCACCAAAACTCCTGGGGTGGAGCCCTATATGGCATTAATGTGGCATTAATGGGCGAGGCACCCCTGGCTATATAAGCAGCACTTCACCATAAGATCCTCAGGTTACTTTGACTGAAACGACAACTGGGTCATGCAGCTACATAACACGGCGCTACAAAATATGCGGTACTCTTTCCGTATCTCAGGGAACCGAGGTTTATGTTAGTAACCAAGTATGTTCCCTATCAATATTTCACTCGTATTCTGCATCTGCTAAGATTCTTATTGGGAATTCCACAGTTAATAATTCCTGCTCATGCTATGCAGAAGAGCGACCCTGATACTGCTTTAAGCATCTAAGGGGTCTTGGCGCCACCACCGAGGTCCAAGTATTCGAAGGGCAGTAGGCAGGCAGGCTTTTTAGTTTAGTGCCCATATTCAAAGATGGTCAGATCAGCTTTTGCCATATATCGTCCCCATAGATGCCTGTTCTATGCCCCTGTTATGTTAGATATAAAATCCTGTGAAATTGCTGTTTGGCTCATTGTGGGGCATTGAATGGCCCAAAGAGAGTATGCTAGCATAATAGCGTCAACTCCATTTGAAGTCTCTTCTTCTGACCAGAGCAACCCTTTGTATGCGGCCACTGAAGCATAACAAATAGCTGATACCAACTGTCCTCCCTCTCGACAACGGGGCCTTTGCCTGGAGCACTTCCACACAATTATAGTTTCACCCCCTGGACGTTGGCCGAGTACAATTTGAATATTGGTTCTTTGCTTCCGAATGGTTCGGGAAGTGCCCATATAGCTTAGTACCTGTGCTCTGAGTGGAGCGTTAGAGAGCCTTAGGTATGTAACCATGCCTTGGTTTCACTACGACTTTAGATGTTGTTGGGGCTGAAATCAAGGGCAAGGTGCGCTTACAGATATGCACTTCTGTGGATCCCCATGCTTTACTCAAATCCTAACAGCTAGTAGCAGGGCCAGTTCCACTAAGCTATTCCATGGCGCATGAAGTGTGTTCATGGACTGCAGGGACTCAACACCATGGGCAGATCCCATCTTCAGAGCCCTCAACACCATGGGCAGATCCCATTTAGCTTTCGATGGTGATAGGTGTGAGCTAGGGTGAGGCCCTCCCGGGTTGAGCCTTCTAGACCACTTCAGAAAATAAACAACTCAAGTTGTTCCTGCTCACTGATTGGCCAACTATAGGAGCGTTGAGAGGCTGCTATGGCTGCCACATAGACCTGAGTGTGGGAAGGGGAACGACTCCTATCCAACAGCTCTTGCAAGAAAGAAGGACAATATCAGAAATATGTCACAAGAGACTGGGTCTGTGCTGTGTGCTGTGCATCCTGTGCTCACAGGATGCAAACTGTAGGATGATGGCATTAATGCCCCTAGGCTATAAACGCAAGTTATTATTAAAGAATAAAAACATCATCAGCATGTGTTAGGGGTAAACAATAAAATTTAAGCAGAACAAATCACAATTAATGTGTGCTGAAAAAAGGAAGCTGCAAAATAGGATCCCATTTCATGCTGCATTTTTATTGGCTGGTTGTGGCGAGGGGTGCGTGGTTTGCAGTGAGAGAAGGAACGGTTGGAGGCGACCCCGCCGGTGAGTAAGTAGGTTAAGTGCAGAATGACATTCACCTGCTTCTACTTACAGTGACTGGCGTGAGGACTCCATAAATAGCCACAGCAAAGCAGAAGGCTGAGAGAGAGAGTGACTGAGGACTCCAAGTAGACATACTTGATCACTGTTTATTTGATGCATGTGATCACACCTTTGATCACTGTTTTGACAAACTGAAACAAATTGCCACGAGCCTCAGTCATGCGGACTTCTTAATTCTCTCTTGAATTAACTGCCATCACACCGGTGCCGAAACCCATGAAGGAAGAAGCACAGCCGCCGCTACCATGCAGTCATCGCTAACTTCGCCGTTTGCGGAAGTGATCCAGTCACTTGCGGGCCTCCATCAGGAACACCCTAACCAAGCGCCTGCTGGAGATGCAAGATGACCAGGAGTGTCATTTCCGCATCCTGGCAGGTCCTCCATGAGCTGTTCTTGAGCTGGATGGACCAGAAGGTTCTTCGGGCAGGGGGGCTGCCATCACGAAACCCAGTGACGACCGCTCATGTGCCCCTGAACAAGATGGGGCCCCAGGGTTGCCCCAGAGGTTTTTATCGACCTGTTCAAGGAATCAGTGGAAGCCTGTGGATGGCCAAAGGAGCACTGGCCAGTGTGACTCATCCCCCTGCTCTCAGGGGAGGCACAGGTGGCAGCCCAACAGCTACCTGTCCAGAACCTCCTGGTCTTCACCGACCTGAAGAGAGCCATCCTACAGGGTGCTGGTATAAGCCTAGAACAACATTGCCAGTGATTCTGGTTTGCTGGATCTGGGCGAGAGTGGCCGGCCCCTTTGTGTTGGCTCAACACCTCCAGGAGGGCTGCTGCAAATGGATACTGGACCCCGGGGGGAGGCAACGTGGAATCAAATCCTCTACCCGTGTGGTGCTGGAGCAGTTTATCGGCAGTCTCCCGAGGAAGACGGCAGAATGGGTCCAGTGCCACCGCGGAGACCCAGATGTTGGCGTGCCCAGGAGTCGGCCCGAAACTCTGCCAGCTGTCTCTCTCTCTCTCTCTCTTCCCCTAATCCCTCTGTTTTTCCCTCATCCTATCCCTTTGCCCAGGTTCTGTCCGGGTAGCCTTCCCCCCAAGTTGGGCTTGGGCTGATCCCAGAGTCTACCGCTAACCTGAGAGTGCCACCCAGGGGGGACGGGGCTGGCCAGGGCAGGCACCACTTCAATGCCGCTTCTCTCCGCTCTCCCCACATCAGTCCCTTGACCCACTTCCTGCCACTAGCACAGCTGGGAAAGTCTGGGCCGGCCTGTTGGCAATGCGGGGACCCAGGGCATTACATCAATCGGGTGCCCAGTAATGGAGGTGGGGGCACTGATCCGGGTCCCAGACGACCAACAGGCTGCCCCCGATCAAACTGGCCTATACAAAATACCTGTGAGTATTAAGCGGGGTACATATCTCACTTTGGTGGATTCAGGTTGTAACCAGACCTTGATCCATCAAAGCTGTGATTCAGCTTGAGGCAATTGGATAAAAGCCCACGTGGTCCGTACGGTGTGTGCACGTGTATGTGGTAAAGTATCCTTTAATGCCCGCGGGTTATTCAATTATATGCACAGGTGGGAGTGGCTGAAACGGGACCGTGATACTGAGCCAGGGGAAGGGAAGCGCAAATGAGAGGCTAATCCTCACTGAGCATGATGATTTTCCCCTGGAGCAGTCCCAGGATGACACACTAAAATGTGCATTTGAACATGTCCAATCCATCGACGGGTCATGCGTCTAACCGCTCATCCACTCTCCTATCTCCCTATATTGCTTTTTTCAAAGAACGGTTGTATTGAGTGACACAAGATACTCAGAAAAAAGCAGGATACAACCCAAATATAAGTACCTAAAAGCTGTCAGCGAAATGTTATTCCAGGTGGCTCATTGTAAATCCCAATGACAGAGCGTTTGGGACAGGTGGCGACACTAAATGATCTAATAGGCCAGATTCTTTTGGCCGGGCATTCACGAGAATGTGCACAGGTGGTGCGTGGCTTATCGTGAATGTGCAGCTGGTAAACTCCATAGGCCTCCCCAAAAGCGCCTTTGTGCCCTCTCCCTCTCCCTCGTAATGTGATCCCCTTCAAGAAAAATTGGTATATGGACCATCATCGGGCCATTAGAATGATCAGAATCGCGGGCATCGTTTGCCTAGATGCTGGTGGACTATTGCAACCCGATACCCGGAGGCAATGGTGGTTCGCAACATTTCAGTGAAAAGAAGTGTAGCAGACGCACTGTTTCGATTAATCTCCCAAATGGGAATCCCAAAGAGATTCTCACTTACCAAGACCACGACATTCATGTCATGTATGTTACCACGAGACTTCTGTAACGAATTGTTGGGCAGTAAAATCGATCGCACCAGCATCTATTACCCACATTTGCACATTAAAACCATGATTGCGAAGTTTGTTCACGAGGACAAAAAATTGGATAAATCCCAACTCAACAAAACATTTATTTATAAAGCGCTTTCAAAACCATAAAAAATGGACCAAAATGCTGTACACAAGCAATATATAATAAAAAATAAAAACAATCAAAAATTTAAAAACATAGGAACAAAACATAAAATAAAAAACAAGTCATTCACAATTGTCCTGACCAATCAAATGCGAAAGCATGATAAAACAAGTAAGTCTATAAGTCCTTTTTAAAAATGTCCATGCTTGATGATCTATAGTGTCAAAAGCAGTGCTCAAGTCTAACATCATTAGGGCAACACCCTTCCCGGAGTCAATACTTAAAATATATAATTAAAAACCTTAAGCAGCTACTGATTCTGTACTGTGCTTGGTCTGAAATCCAGACTGAAAGACATCGATTATATTATTCTTAGTCAGAAAATCAACAAGTTGGTTATTAACAGCTTTTTTTGTTCATAAAAGATAATTTTGAAATAGGCCTAAAATTTTTAAATCCCACATTGATCTAGATTTGCCTTTTTTAAAACTGGTTGAGTAGTTTGCATGCTTAAAGCCTAGTGGCACACATCCCCCCAAAAAATACTACTATTAATAATTCTTAAAACACTAGGGCCAATAGTGTCTATAACTCCTGACAGACGTGGGTTAAGATGGCTAACTCTAACTCTAACAGTCATGCACTGGTATAACATATGGCTAACAAAGAGATAGTTGATTTTTAAATGCAATACTATATCCTTCAACTGGGCTAAAGAAACCTGTTCAAAAGTTACTTAAACTGTGAGAAAAAAATCATTACATTGTCAGTAGATTTCCTAAAAAAAGGTAAAATGTTAAGACGAGACAGCATCAATTTTACCAATGAAATACTTTAAAAAAATTCTCACAAAGATCCTTAGATGGAGTAGGAAAAACATTAATGGATGGACTTAGTACCTTATTTATAGTTGCAAATAATACCTTGAGGGGTATTTACATTCTGTGAAATAATTTCACGATGAAATATGAAGATCTGGCAGCCTTGACAGCATCTTGAAGTAATTTGATAAAAAGAATTTTCATAAGATACTTGCAATTTATCTTTCTTCCATACCTCAAGCTCAGAGGGGCCGATAACCAGCCTAAGATTTTGAAGGACATCATTTAGCTTAAGGTTGTTTCTTCACTTTATGACTTTTCATTTTAAAAAGCACAACATTAACCAAGATCTCTTGACAAGCAAAATTAAAAGAGTTTAACAATTCGTCAGGTCCTGCAACGAGGCCTTAGCGCTAGTAGACTCAATAGACTGAGATAAACTCAATAATACCTAAAGAAACAGCTGAAAAGGCACCAGGTGTAAAAGCAAGTAATAACACGAGACTGAAAAGAGAAAGTAGCTGATAACACATTCCATTTGTTTGCTTAGAACTCAGATTAAACCTAATATGCATATGGTCAGAGATAACTGTTTCATGCGACACACAAATATTTTCCTGATCTTATACCCATAGAAAACACCAAATAAAGTGTATGTCCACGATGGTGAGTAGATCCAGATACCCACTGTGATAAATTAAAAGAATAAACCAAATTCAAAAAATTCCTTGGTCCCATAGGTTTACAGGCACAACAGAAATGGATATTAAAATCACCCAAAGGATCAGAATTCTGTCCACAGATGGAACAACCACAGATAAAAAACTTATAAAACTTGTTGAGAAAATCCTTATTATAACCAGGAGGCCTGTATATCAAAGCACAAAGTATTGGCTGATGTCAAATCAAACTTCATCAATTGCACTTCAAAACTCTTAAAAACTATCATACACAGACTGTAACTTTAAACTGTAAGCATTTAATCATATTATTAAAATAATAGCCAAGCCTCCACCCCAGCGAAAAGAGTAGTCCTCGAATTACCCAAAAATGATGACATTCCAGAGTGCTAACAATTCAGCAAGAGGACTCAGAATCAGCAGTACTTAACCAGGTTTCAGTAATAAAAAAAATCCAACTCACAAAAATATTTACATAAAACGTCATTCAAAATGAATGTTTGATAAATTTCTTGAGCATTACATTTATCAAAATACATATGCACAGGGTTTGACTTGACAAACTGTTTTACAGGAATCAGCATTTAACTTCATTGATCCAAAAAGCTTAGTCTCATAGGTTCATAGATTTGAAGAAAAGCGGCTCCTCCACATTTAATCCCTCTCTGTGTAGCCCAGGGTAAAGATGTTGACTGGAAAACAGGTGTCAGAAGAAATTCTACAACTCCACCACTGGATTAACTTGCTTTTAAAAACCTCAAGTTTCTTGAAGGTTTCCTGAGTTCACACCAGCCTGTGTTCCACTTCTCCTCCTGATCTCTTTCTCTTCCAGCAATCCTTCAGAGCGAAAGGTGTGGCTGGAACCCCCTCCCCTATTTGCCGTCCCGGGGGTCTACCATGGCCCTCCAACGGGTTTCCCCCCTTCAAGCTTTTCTATGGACTGCAGCCCGGTAGGTGTTGGACCATCCTCAGAAAACTTTTTCTGGGAAGATGGACCTTCAGAAAGCTGGTAAATGAAATACAAGCCAGCGCTGGACCCCTGAGAACAAGAACTCCACACACCCCCGGGCTGCTGTCGATGGAGAATTTGTTACAAGGCCCAGGATGAGCAAAGCAAGGCTGTGTTAACAGGGGAATGGAGACTGTTATTAAATTGCACAGGGAGAAAGTCATTGCCCATATTGCAGCATACTCGTTTGGCTCTATTTTGCAGCCAGAGTAAGCCAAGGACCCTCAACCGCCTCAAAAAGTGGAGCAAAAGGCGAGGAATCAGTGATGACGAAGTGAGTGAGGAGGATGATCTCTGGGGACCCAGAGGCAAACATCAAACATCCAGTCTCTGGCATACGGCCCCCTGGAGGAGATCACCTCTGCCCTCCACACAGCTCGCACAGTGTAGCTAAGCTACAGGCCACTTTCTTGGATGTGTTTGGCTGGCCCCTGCCTGAACAGAAAAAAAAAGGTGGTTCAGACAGAGTGGAAGGCAATGCTAGGGATTGGAGTAATAGAGGAGTCCCACAATGAGTGAATGGGTGGGCCGATGAAGTGGCCAAGTACTTAAAACCAGGCGGCTCCATGCAATTCTGTGTGTTTGTCGTAAGGTGGATGCTGTGTCGAAATTCAACACATATCCAATGCCGCGGATTGACAAATTGCTTGATCGGCTGGGTACAGCTCGATTTTATTTGACACTGGATTTGACAAAAAGGATATTGGCGAATTCCCTTATCAACATTGATCCAAAGAAAAAAAAAAACAGCCCTGACAACACCGCTTTGGATTCACCGTTTGTATGCTTTCTTTTGGTGGGGCACGTTTCAGCCCCTCATGGACAAAATCTTGCAGCCGCATGCGGCATATGCCACTGCCGACTGGAGATATTGTCATCGATAGTAATGACTGGCAGCAGCAGCATAGGAGCACTTGGGGCCGTACTGGGGGCGCGCTAAGGAGGGACGGGCGGACGGCCAACCCGAGAAGTGTTGCGATATGGCTGATGGAGAACGTCCGGACGGTAGTAGAGGAATCGGCTTCCACTTGGGGAGGGGGGGATGGCCTGCCATGCTGGAGGCTACACGGCCTGAGTCGGCCAGTGGGGGTATATGACCAATGTGAGTTAGCGGGGGTGGTTGCCAGCAGGAGGGAGCAGTCGGAGAGGAGCGGTGAGTAAGTGAGGTCACGATGCAGGAATGACATTGACCACTGCTTCTACTACAGTGGGATGGCATGGGGAGACTCTTTAAAAAAAACCTAACGCGATGCAGAAGTGGCAGAGAGCGGAGAGAGTGACTGAGGACTCATGGCCCGAAGTAGATGATGTATCTTGGATGAGAATACGAAAGCCAACGCACTCTGAGTTTATTTTATTTGATGCGTTCTGTGTGATCATGTGCCTTGATTACTGATTTGACAAACTGGAATAAATTGCCAAGAGCCTCAGTCACGCAGATTTTTTTTTTTTCTCTGTGAATGAACTGCATATCACACTAGTCATTAGACATAAATCTTAGCAGCAAACACACTGTGACATATGATCATGCTGAATTTCTGGACACTGTCAAAATTAAATTTGTAGGCTACTTTTTGGCTGCAGAGTCGCTTGAGGCCAACATCAGTCTGCCCAGTCAATGATAACTTTCACCTTGAAAAATCCCACCTCTAATTACCAATTTTAATGCAGAAATAATTTGAATCCTGTACATTTATCTAATTACCATACCAATCTAATTTCCTAACGTTGCCATTTGTATAAAAAATATGGGAATAGGCTGTTGTCCTCATGACGTGACATACAATCCAAGTATAGTAAACCCACTTATTTAGAATTCGCGTGCTCTGCATTCCCAACCCATCAAAGTGCACACACACAGCGGTGAACACACGTGGAGCGGCCTGGGGGGGAGCAGTTGGGGGGTTCGGTGCCTTGCTCAAGGGGCACTCAGTCGTGGTATTGTCCCGGCCCGAGACTCGAAACCCACAACCTTAGGGTTAGGAGTCAAAACTCTCTAACCATTAGGCCACGACTTCCCCCCCAAACACTTGATAATAACCGTGGAACACACAGCACTATTTATATTTATATACACATATACACTTATTTATCTAACACACATACTTCGTGTACACTTAAATTTTTGTACATAATATACCTGTACATACATAACTGCCTATTGTAATATAACATACAATTGTCAATTTGTATATTGTCATTCCTTACCTACTTATTTGTATTTTTATTCTTTTATTATGTGTTTTTTGTTCTGTCACCGTCATTCTGTTGCACTACGGAGCTTCTGTCATGAAAACAAATTCCTTGCAATTGACAAAAACATACCTGGCAATAAAGCTCATTCTGATTCTGAAAAACGACTTTACCTTTCCCTGTTGTACTTACAACTGTATCCGTATCTTGCTGGTTATATGTATTGACAAAATTTAATATAAAAGGTCTATACGAGTCTAAAAGTCTATAAAACAAATAAATTAACAATTCCATTTTAAAATCTATTTTAATATCTATCAGTAGATCAATTAGTGCAGCAATGCTATTTTATCATTCTAATAGAATATTATTTAAAATACACTAGAAAAGCAACGACACAAATATTATCAGAGACCACCACTTTATAAATATTCTGAAGAGGAACTGACCGACTTAACATGATAAAAACTAAATGGAAATGTTTAGTCAAGATAGATACTGTCTTGTGGTTACATTTATATATTTTTCAACTAAAAGATACAGTTAAAATGACCCTCCTATACAAGTACTAACTTCTTATTTTTATTGTAAACTATTACCAAATAGATGTATTATAAATGGTGAGAAATATTTAATTACAGATACTTATATAAATGTTACAATCTAGTGTAAGATAAAGTGCTAACTGTTTTTCCACCATTTTCACTGACAAACAAGGAAAAGAAGAACATAGATAAAATGCCTGCATCCAATATTGAGAACTTCTTTTTTTTCCAGAGGTGTGTATTATGTACAAAAATATAATACAGTTGGTTATATATATATAATTATATATATAATTGATTAAGGATTCACTCTTTTTCTACACACCAAATTTGTAAAAGATTGCTGTCTTTATGTCTTTGGGTTTGTAAACCATATACTAAAGATTTAGTCCTGGCGGGACAACTATGGACATATACCTAGCTGATGTTTCCTTCTTTTCAGAGTATTCAGGGCAACGCGAAGAAAATAAAACGAGCACACGAAACAAACATGATTATAGAAAGCAGCTATGTATGTGTCCGACAGGTTTTTATGGCTTTTACTGTGTCAGTGATTTGTTCTTTGCTGTTTAGTGCATACAGTAGCTATCTTGCCATATGTTATAAATACAGACCCAGAAAGTGAAAAGGTAAAATAACAATTCACGAGTATAAACTATTCCGAAAAGATATTATTACCAACAACATTTTCACAGGACATTTTCAACAGTGAGGCATTGTCACTGCAAAAGGGGGTTTTTCACATTTTGGATCACTTACCTTGAGAAGTATGGTGACGAGCCCAGCAGGGAGTGAACCCATGAATACGGACAGCCCCCCAGGCTGATGCTGAGGTCAGTTTTACCACACCACATTTATTGATGGTCGTACTAGCTTTGTGTGCCATGATGGACGTTACATATAACCACATATCTGTCAAAATACATGATCATCAGCGCACATAATGGCATGCTCCTGCAAAAAACATGTACAAAATAAGCCCCGAACAACACACTCTTGCATATGATATATATCCTTCTGAAGTTTTCTCTGAAAATGTCCTGCATTAAGCATTGGTACAAATGACGAAAGTGGGTCCCCCGTATAATTCATTCAGTGGCTTAAGTTACAGAACAGAAAGTTGCAGTTGATGTATGTTGAATTCTTCTCTGTTGAGAATCACAGGTAAAAAAAACAAAAAAACAAGCAAAAAAAAAAAAAAATAAACCAACAGTCTTAGGATGAAAAAGCAGGATAAGGAAGATTGAGGTGTAACTGTTAGTCTCCCTCCTGAGGAGAATGCTGTTGTGAGAAGTCAGGTTGTCCATTGGCTACCTACCAAAAGTCATTTGTATAGGGGAAGTAACAAGCAGGCATTGCCATGTCGTGGGTACTACTGCACAGTCCACTATGATGAAAAATACATATGGCATTTTCAGATATTCATGAGCACTTGATATTGCAAAACAGTTTAATGTCATTTCTGTTCCTTCAGTTGCATGATTCTGATCTGTATAGTCTGTATATGATTCATAGAAATGCAAATGCGTCATCTGAATATTTCCATAGTGCAGCCACACCATAATCCTGGACCGTTTTATCACCTATTATAATCGCAAATACAAAAAGTATTAAAAGAAAGAAATAAAAAATAAAAAATTAATAAATACGTGCATTTTTAGCTTTGTCAGCAAACACCAAACACTCCCTACTTAACAAACACGCTGTTTTTACCGTGATAGATGACAGGTCAGTTTTGTTAGATGTTCAGTGAAGATCTGCTTTATTTGCCCATAGCTTTTATTTACATTGGTTCAATGCTGTTGTTTCAGACGGCCATCATCCCAGAGGGGGAAAACATCTCTGGTAACGGTTGTAACCTCGGTTCCTGAGAGTGGGAACTAGGACTTACGCACGTCATGATGGGAACTCCTCCCTTTTCCCAAATCCTGAACCTTGTAGATAATGCCAGTTCAATAAACTGTGCAATTGTCACTAACCTATGCAAATTGCATGCAAATACTGATAAGTTCATGGACTGTATAAAATGCCAAGTAGAGTGACAATTGCCTCAGAATCAAGACTAAACGCTGCAGTACTGATCAAGCAGCCAACACAGAAACCCTTTTTTCTATTTCTCGCTCCCCACTATCAGGGTACAAAGGTTATGACAGTAACTGGAGAAAAGTTCCCCATTGAACGTTCATGCTACACTGGTGAAAAGAGTAATGAAAAATTGTACTTAAGTAAAAAGTATTGCTAATTAAGGAATACTATACTTTCAGTACAAGTTAAAAGTACTGAAAAAATTATATACTAAGTAGGGTTACTGAAAAAACTACGCAATTAACAAAACGGCTTTTGTATTAATTTTTGTTAATTTTACAGCAACACTTATGTAATTGAGCCTCAGGGAATATTAACCACTCTTGAAATGTCTGTTTCACAAGTGAGAGGTCATTAAACATATGACATTCCAGGAAATATCTTATACGGACAAATGCATCAGATGTCACTACAACGGAATAACATGACATTTTGGGTATTTTCATAACAATGATGTATATTTACAATGCAATGCTAAAACAACATAGCCTGTTTCACAGTAAAGAATTTTATAAAACAATATTTTTCTGTTCTCATTGTGTGATAAGAACGCAACGGGAACCCACAGAAGCAAGTTATTTCAAACAGGACTGATGATACAAAGTGATTTTGGAGCAAAAACATAATATAGATCAAGATCAAAAACACAAAGGGGAAGGAAGGCACAAGGCAAGGAAACATGGGTAAACATGGGTACAAGAAAATGCGTTACAGGCTAACACTAATCAGCAGTGTATGATCCTGTTCTAAATGGAAACACTTCATGTGCACTTGCAGTCTTACAGACTTACAATGGCCGCCACGCGCACATGTCCGTTAACATTCACAAGAATTGTAGGGGTGTCGTCATTTTACATTCAGAAGGGTGCCTCACACAGCGACCCCTTGTGGCCTTTATGCACCCATCGATCCACACACTTCTGCAGAGCCCGCACTGGGGAGTGAGCTTCTCAGCTGACTTCTACCTGACAGTCAAAGCTAGCAGAGCCTGTGGGCACTCCAGCTGACACTCATAACAAAGCTAGTTGATTTCTGAGCGCAACGACTAATCAGATGTGTTAAAAATCCACTCATCCCCCTCAAAAGGCACAGAGTTCTTGTGCAGTGCTGAAATTTGTGTAGACAATGTGGGTCCCAATCATGTTCCTGGAGGACCCCCGGCCCTACACATTTTGCATGTCTCCTTTATCCCTCAGACACACCAAATACATGTCTCTCTACTATTGAGCTGATGCGTTGAATCAGTTGTGTTAGATGAGGGAGACATTCAAAATTTTTGAAAAGTGAACCATCAGATGCCAGTTCGCCCTGGTCCTCTGTTGGCACCTGTCATTTTTGTACTTTGTACTGTTGGTGAAAAATAAATGTAGCAAAGTTGAAAACTTAACATAAAGTACTAAACTAAAGTAAGTGTTAGTAAAAGTACAACAACCTTTCGCCATGAGAGTGGCAAATATCTGTCTAAATTGGGCTAAAAACTACACCACAAGCATGGAGTAGAAGAGCACACAATCCCCATGCACAGGTAATGCCGCTAGGGAAGCCGTTAGCTGATAGGTGGGCTGACCAATAAGCATCCTTAGGTTGCTTCAGGTATACTGGAGCCGTTGCATATCTGGCCAGAATGAACGGACGGATGCACTGAATACAGGGCAGACACATGCAACATAACTAAACACTTGAAACAAATTGTACATAGGCCTGCACAAGGTGTCTGTGCCAAACAGCTATACACAGTAACAAACTGTGCCCCCAAGTGCATTTGGCATTCCTTTCCCTGGCTCACATAAGCTGACACAATAGATTTCAGAATCAGAGACACGCATCCAAACTTGAATTGAGGACAGTAAGAATGTGAGGGCTGTAGATACGGCTTTGGATGCAACTGCCAGTCAGAGATCACTAATATTAATGTTAAAGAGCTGTGTGAACTTGAATGTACGATGTCAGACACTGTAATGTCCCCTCCCTGCTTACTGGGTGACGAGATACATAGCAGACTGTCGTCACTCAATGGCTCGATGTCTAAGTGCTGCCTGCAGAATAACATAGGTTTCACAGGACAATTTGACAATTTGAAGTTTTTGGGGCAGACCTGGCCTGTTGAAAAGAGATGATCTTCATCCTCCAGGGGTGGTGCTGCTTATCTGTCTAGACATATGGCACATTTGTGACTTGACTAACTGTGACCCAGGGGGTCTCAGTTATAAAATCTCTCTGAGATTTCATCCTAAAAGTGTACGTGACACAAAAAGCTGGATTTTGCATATGCTCAAAAGTTTTCAGATTCATAAAACCATGCACAACCAGAAACCTGTGCAAAATCCCTTTATAAATACCAGTCGGGGAAGATTGTGCACATGTGCATGTCCACCCCGACTCCTCCCCAAAGTCACCATGTATGGAGCTTACAATGCCTAATTTTTCTATACGCATAACCTCATCTGCATATCATTTCTATGCATATTTCCATCCACGTGACACCATGTTTAACACTGTCAAAGGTACAAGACATTAAAGAAATATGAGATACGGACCACAAATGCCATTTGTGCCATACACATTAATTTTTATAGCTAAAAACCATCCGGGTATCCTTGTTATGTTTTAGAATAAATATATAAAAATATCCATAAAAAACTGTTTAAAATAGTTCTCAGAAAAATAATTTCGAATAGAACTGGCCCAATAATATTTCAGTTGTTTTAAAAAATTCAAATTAATTAAATGAATGCAGTTTTGCTGATAAGGTGAACATATATTTAGCTATTTTAGTAGAAAATATAGGAAAAATATTATTGCAGTTGTAAATACAATTATTGACTCTCCCAAGATCTACAAATAAATTTAAAATGGAACGTGCAAATCTTACCATTTTCTTCAAGTTGTATCCTTCAAAATACAGTGGTTTTTCTCATAATGTTGTGGAGCTGTCTTCACACAACATCAACATTTCGGTGCAGCTGTGGTTGTACAGTAAGCCACTGTGGGATTACAAATTTATAAAATGTTTAAAACTGAAAAATGATATGCATTGTGAGGTTTCTAAAAGATCAACTCAGGAAGCTCAGGTGTCTTGCTAAGACCTTTTGTTTCTACTGCTCTTCCTGACCAAAGCTCAAGACACAGCTGGGCCTTTGTTTCTATGACAATGTGAAGCGTATCAGCTTTATGGTCAGGCACCTCTGTATTTAATGACACTGTTATGCTGATAAGATCAAAGATGGGAAAATGGCCAGTATTTGGCCGATCCCTGTATTCAATTTGCATGCTTGTTTAAATTCTCTCCACCTATACTGTATGTCTCCATCCCACTTTGAATGTATAAAAAACTCAAAAAATATCAATGATTTGGTGAGATCTTTTGATGACTGCAGTGCCATCCAGCAGGTTCTCAATAAAGAATTTAGCTGAAGATTACCCAAGAGTCTCCTGGTCTTCCTGGTCTTCGCTTTCCAACAGTTTTGGTGCCGTGCCCCGGATAGAGCTTCTCACCTGAATCCAGATTGAAACTTCAAGCTCAACAAAGACCTGTCTTCGTTCCAGACTGAATCTTTCTGTACAACCACTGGTTGGTGAGTGTAATTCTATCCAAAAGAATCTTTAAGACCAGTATCCTCTTCTGCACCGCCAGAGAAGAGTTAACAGACAGCTATAGGGTTTGGTTAACTAAGTTACCCTCTAAAAAAATTATTTTAGAGATGAAAGTAATCCTCTGTTTAGGCAGGGAAGATTAGCATAACATGCTAACATTTGTGCTATCCTCTGCGTTGCCAGGGAAGGTTAAATATATTATGATGTGTATTAAACTAGTATATCCTCTACTTTGACAGAGAAGTCATTGGTGTACAGGAAATATTGGTGTATTTCCTGTTTTGCCAGGGAAAGTTAACAGGTGTGTTAACAAGTATATCCCTCTGCTTGCCCTTTGGGAAGTGTTAGAAAGTGTTCCTGTTGTGTCAGAAAGACTGTACAAAAATGTTGAGAAGGAATGCTAAGCTGATTCCAACAACCATGAAAGGTGGAATGGCTACTCCTTCATGGACAGCCAGTGAGTTCAAATCATTGTTAGGACAGCACCCTGGACTCAAATAATCAGTCAGATTGGATTTGATAAAGAAATTTGGTATTGATCCAGAAAAAGTATGGTCAATTGAAGAATGTAAAAAGGTACTTAGGATCATGTATTCGCAAAAACAAATGTGAAAGGCATTATCTGCTGCCACAGAGAATTTGGTTTAGCGCCAGCTACACAACAGTCTCAGCGTAAACTCAGAGTTGGGAGGAACAGAACAAAGAGCTCAGAGCTAGAGTATCCTCTTTGCCTAAGAAATTGAACCGCAAACAAAGCTGCAGCAAAAAACTGATGTGGAAGAAGTTAGTCAGCCTGATAACAATTATCCTGACTTAGAAGCTTTTTTTTTTTAAAACAGATGTAGCCATCCACATCCGTGAACTGAAGTGCCTGTAAATTCAGTAAAGGTATGTGGAGCTAGGAGAAGATTTGAGGGAATTGAAAGTGTTCCACCCAATTCTTCTGTTGTCCGAGTAGTACAAACTGATGCCAAAGGGCTAAGACCTAAAGATATACAGTAGGTGGCCATCCAAAAACGCTGGTTTACCGCTGTGCGTATCGCAAGCCGCTGCATCTGCAAAGTGCATTTGCAGCTTTTGACCGCTGAGTGGCGGGTTTAATCACAAGTTTTCAGACAAGCGCATCAAAGCACATTTTCGCAAATAGACGTCCAGCTTTGCCTCGCTGATGTGTTACATTTGACTGCAGTCGGGGAAAATGAAAGAAAAAATATTTAAGTATTCCCCAAGATTCCATTTTTGGTACATTATGAAAGTTACTGTCCGCAGGCCTTTCTTGAGAACGAATTCAAGCAGGATAAATGTTAAGCCTATGAGCACCTGTCGACCTTATAAGTGTGGACTTCTCGGAAGTCCCATCTACCAAACCGATATTCTCTTAGGATTTGGCACCCTGTAATAGGTGGTGTCAGTGATTATTTATATGAGTGATGAACTTTAGTTGTTTTTATATAATCGAGTTCAAAATAATATTGGTGGCTGTTTATACCTTGTTGCCTCAGAGCATTAAAGTGGTAGCAATAGTTTTCTTTAATTGTTTCCTGTAATTTAACGTTAAATAAATAACTAATAATAAATAAATCAATAAATTGTAGCCACATTTAAAGCAGGTTTGTATTACTATTCCAAAATATTCAGTGCAAGGATTTGCTCTGCGCATGAAGCTGAGGTGCTCGCCGCTTTATTCTTATTTGTCCTACATATTATATCGTCATTACACACTTCTTGTCTTGGTTTTATTTGGGATCATTGCCTTTGTAATGGCCTAGGACAAAAACTGATGAAATTTATATTTCTACATTCAAGTAGTTTGTGTGAAAATTATTAATGTTCATGACATGACAGGGAGGCGCCCCTCAGGCCACGATGATTTTTATTTTCTGAGAATTGAAATACTGGAAAATGGTGGTGTCTCACATGACATGAGAAATATTCTACAGAAAGCATGATGCCAAATGTCTTTTAAACTACTCCATTCAACACGACAGCATTATGTAATCTGTGAGAGTTTTATTTTCTCTCTAAAAGGCGCGTCCATGTGGGACGGCGTCACGCACTGTTGGAATTTCATCTTGCAGCGCACAAGACGAACATTTGTTTATTCATAAAAATTTTTAAAATGTCTCTTTTTTTCACCAATTCTTATGCTATTTCTGCCTGTGGCTTGATATGTGGCACACTTACTGCATGTGCTTGAGCGTGGAATATAATTAAGGCTCATTTAATGGCTTCTACGATTTCAATTTAATATAACTCTGCGATTAGTTGAATTATGACAAAATAACTCTATTAAACTAAAAAAATCTTACAAACGAGGCTAGAGACACTATTAACTACCCTCTCTCGACATCCTGTTAAAGTTTTTGAAAGCATTTGATTCGGCGTTTGCCTAAATTCTTCTTTCCTTCTTTCACTGTCAGAGCTTAACCAGTTTGTAATTCTGACCAGCTCCTTAATTGCTGAGTGGATGGTTTAGCTGACATGTGGGGTTTGCTAGTATTAAAAATAAATAATAATTCAAATAAAGGTCTTTCCAGCTTTAAGTAAATAAAATTAGCATAAACTGCTTATTTTTTAATCCTCTCTGTTTTCAGCTTATAAATTTGATTGGTAAAATAGATAAAAGAAATTATAGGTGAATAACTTGGGTTTTGAACAATTTATTATGTCATTTGAAAATATTGCTAGTTTACAAGTATGGAGGCAAAAAAAAAAAGATCCTAAATCAGAAATAGGCCATTGCCCAGCCCGAATGCAACAGTTTTTGTTTTTTTTTTAGTTAAAAGGCAACATTCCGCTGAAATTAGATTATCATACTAAAAAACGTTATTGCGCTATACAGATAATCAACTGAATGAAGTGGATCAAACCTTTCGTTTAACGTTTTTTTAAACAAACCAATATTGTCCTAAAAACCTGTTTCTGCAAGTTTGGAAAACCCTACATAAGACTGTCCCATATGAAAAGGAACAAGAGATGTCCAACATTTAACTACGACCCCCAACAAAAGCTAGACAGCCTTACCCCCAACACCCCCCTCCATGTGAAAATGAATTCGGTCTTGTGTTTGGCGCTGTTTAGGACAAGGTGTAGTTGTCATGTTTCCTGGTTTGAAACATGCCTGCAACGCACAGGCAGCACTTACTCATTTATTATCACTTATATTTTTCACACAGCCCATATTATTATGTATACACTAAACCAAAATAACTAACAGAATATATCAGTTGATCATTTAATCATTATTTTTGAGAAAATCGTAGACGTATTGTGAACATTAGAACGTTTGAGGAAGGCTTTACAAAAGGGGTCAAACTGACAATGGGGTTGTTTTATTTTATTATATGAGGTACCCTAAGGCAGCAATTATAGTCTTACGCAATGAGGCTTTTTTAAAAAAAAAACACTTTTAAAATGTAAGTGAAGTTATGACCTTTTTACCCACCCAGTTTCTGCATCTCTGTGATTCGAAACCCGTATGTTTTGGGCGGTTTGTTATTTTCCCGTTTCCCCTTTAAGAGTTGCAGTGTTAACGCCCACTGTCTATGATTGGCTAACGACAGTGGCCTATGGAGCAATTAATGTAACTACCCCGCAGCCAAAACATTTGCGGATTGAAGCGTAAAATGTTCTTTAGTCGCCGTTTGATTCCGCATGTTACAGAATGAGAGTCGCTGTTTTCAATTGTGGTCAATCGCGTTGAAGCCTATTTTTCCTGCATTGGGTGTTGTTGGCCGTTTTGACAGCGTTTCGATGCGCAAGAGCAAGCAGAAAGAATTCGCGAGAGAAAGAGTACTTGGCACTGCCGCGCGGGAAAAAAAAAAAAAACAAAAAAAGACAAAACAGGGAAACAGTACTTAAACACATAACCCGCTTACTTTAAAAGCGAAGATGAGAGATTCGCGCTTGTTAGCAACTGAACAACGGAATTCTATGTGCCGGCATACTCTCTGAGCTAGCCCCAGAGGAAATTCTTACAAGAGAAAACACGTGCTATCTGAGAGAGGCGAGGGGTTCGTCGCCCGACGCCAGAGCAGCGAGCACAGAACGATTCTCGTCCGCCGCAACATTTTTATTCCGCTCTCTGCGGGCCAGAAGAGCTAATTCCGCCCTCGCTGCGCAAATTATATTAATGTGACATATTCGCAATACTCAGCAAATAAATGCGCTCTGCACACACAGGAGCAATGTTGACAGGGAAATGATGCCATACTGTGCGTGGGCAATTGTTAATTTGATCCGCACTGTACACAGAACCACTCGTCTGATACGTCGAACTCGACTCACACCTGTTGTGCCGCCGCAGGCGGCAAGCACACCGATACGATATGAGCGTTATTTGTCCTTTTGCGTCGGAAGGCGGTCCATCTTTCACAGGTCTTGAAACGATCACGTTCCGACACTCCATGCAATGACGGTCATCTGGATCGCACACGTGCGACCAGTAACACTATCCTGGTATATTGAGCATTGAATTAAAATAAGGTGGCTGAGTGGCTTAAGTAAAAAACCCTAAAATATCAAAAGGAACACAGGTCATAAGTGCATAAGAAAAGTAGAGATGTCGGTGTGGGAGCCAGAAGAACAGAAAAACCAGATCCTGTACTACACATATTCCAAAGAGATGAAAGGCAACAATGCTAGTTGAATTACTAACGCATAAATCATGACGCCCAGCCGCTGTAAGAATATACCGAAGCGAACCGAAAAGTCCCAAACCTCACCCTCAGCTAAGAGCTCCATGCCGTAATCACATTGACACGCGCAGCGCAGCTCATGGATCGGGGTTGACAATCAGACCCTCACACTTTCGTCAACGTATATTGGTGGATTTGTGGCGTAAAGATCTCAGTTATGAAGTCGAACAGACACACATCGAGTTAGGATCAATAGAGCCCAAAACATAATTAGCAAAGAGCCGGAGAAAAGAAAACATTCAGTCCTAACCTGAAGGAAGACGCTATTTCATTGAGCTGAATTGCTGTTATAA
This sequence comes from Cyprinus carpio, assembly GCF_018340385.1. Lineage (NCBI taxonomy): Eukaryota > Metazoa > Chordata > Actinopteri > Cypriniformes > Cyprinidae > Cyprinus > Cyprinus carpio. The sequence continues at coordinate 14,899,417 of NC_056617.1, read as the reverse complement.
TAAAGAGAAAAAAAAAAAAACACTGTATGGAGCTCATTGTATTGAAGTACAAATCCAAACACCAGTAACTGCAACCTACACTCTCATTGTTCTTTCATTGAAAAGTATGCATTTATTTATTCACAGGCTATATGGTTGAAATAATATTTTAGTTCAAAACTTTAAGTGCCATTGTTTAAAAAAAATGTTTAATAGGAAATGTTTCATAGACCTTCAGTTGTTATGCTTTTAAAATCAATGGACAGACATAGGCCATATATTATTACAAATATTTGGATCGTCCCTTATTTTCTTAAAGAGTAAATACTTATTTTCTTCAAGAATAACATTATAAATAAAGAATAAAAAGAAAAGAACCTCTATTAGTGAGACCCACTTGCTTTCATTTTCATTTCTGAAGTTAATTTTGCAACTCTAATGATGATGTGAACTCCCCTGACAGTAGGCACGTTCCTAAAAAAAATAAATAAAAAAAAAATAAAACCTTGTTAGAGCTATGTGGAGCGATTAATGGATTTAAAAAAGAAAAAAAAAGTGGGTGCTTGGTTTCCGAAATGGAAAACGAATACAGCTCGTAAAATGAAATGATATGATGAAAAAGTCATGATAACATATTATTAATTCATAAAAGGAAGAAGTAGAGGTGTGGGGTACATAAGCAATTAAAACCTTTGTTTAATCACCATATTTCAACTATGAATTATCAATACTATCTAACACTGACTTTCAAAATCTTAAGGGATTTTACTAAGTTGAAAACGGTAAAATGTCACACGTGTATGTGTAAAATAGTCTAAATGAACTCTGTATCTTATATATCTGGAAGAGTCTTGATTGCATGCTAGCATAAAAGCGAACAATATATTTTGACTTTTTTTAATGAACAATTCCTGTTATCATAATATGTGACAGCAACCTTTATATCAAACATTTTTGAAATCGTCCACAGCTGAGCATCTCCAGGGAGGCAGCTTTGAGCTCGCGGAGTGAATCTTGCATGCACACCGTCATTTTTCGGATTTGCAATGGAAAAAATAAAAAGCTGGATAAAATTATATGGCTACCACGAAGAAACTTGTAAATTTATTGTAACAACATAGCCTAAGATGCAGGCCCATACTTTCGTTCTCCTAAGTATATAATGTAAATTTGATAACCCACAATAACACGTTTAAAGCCAATTAATCACCTATTTTGCGTTTGCTGCATTTTTTTTTTTAAAACACGCTAAAAATAATAAAAATTAAATTTAATGAGAGTTGCATTTTATTACATTCAGAAATAATAACGGCCAGACCTAATAATAGCTATAATACTGTGCCAATTAAGGATATTTTTAGTTCCCTTCACTTTACAACAAGTCCTTTAAACTCAACAAATTTATCAGAACAGAACAAAATTACAAATATATAATTATAATAGATACTGTAAATTATTGCAGTATATAATACGAATAATAGGCGTAGAAACAAAACAAAAATAATAATATAAAAATAATTTAAAGCGATACACATAGGGTAAGGATTGGGCTTATCTCTCTTCATTCAGGACAATCCATCAAACCATAGAATACATGCCATATTGAAGCTAAACTCCTTATTCATTAGGTAAAGAATAGGCTTTTGGATTTTTGGATTTCACACGTGTTTTTCAGTATCTACATAAAAAAAAAAAAAAAAAAAAAAAAATCATAATATGAGCAAAAATGCAGCCAAAAAATTGGACTACTAGTCACACATAAGGCATAATTCAAAACATGATGTTGAGCAGTTTTTACGAAAAATCAAGAATAATAACAGAGTGAATAAAATTATTTAGCCAAATGCTGCACCGTTCTCATTTAAACTCTGCAAAGTGAACTTAAGATGTATTTTTTTTTTTTTTACCAGAAATAATTGAAATGAAAACATTTGGATTTTTTAATCGTATATATATATATATATATATATATATATATATATATATATATATATATATATATATATATATATATATATATATATACTATATGTAATGACTGTTTAATAATATGCTTGTACATAAGAGCCTTTGTGTAAAGGTCTTTCTTTAAATTTTTTGATGGGTAGACTAGCCTAAGACTATTCTATTTTTTAATGGCTTTTAAGGATGTTATAATGTATATTATAATGTTATTGTTGTTTTCACGTCTTCCCTTTCATTTTACAGTTACATCTCAGTAGTTCGCGAATCCATCCACTGTACCCACCTGGCGATAGCGTTTAGCTGAATGATTTTAACAGCGACTGACTTGCAGTTAGCGCTTGTGTGTGCTCGGTATTTGGTTGTCAGCCTACTGTAGAGAGCTTATTTCAGAGCTTACCACAGACAGCGCGCACCACGCTTTACTGAATTTAGAAGAGCATCGATCAGCAAAATGCCGTCTCTATGACGTGCTGCAGCAGAAAGTCACACAGCTGATGTCACAAATTCTAAGTGAAACTGAATTCAACAGCTTTGAGACTGCTGTGTACTTCTAAATTACAACATGCCAGTAAAGATGAATTGAGAGAGAGGGAGTTCTGAGAGTTACTAAAGAACATTGTTGAACCAAAAGTGAACTGGTCTAAAGGTGACTAGTTTTTTGTACAGAAGGAGGCTGAAACTGTGAGTGAATACACTGAAAGATTTTGATGTCAGTCAGCAGTTAATTACAGAAAGTGTGAATAGTTGGATGATCCTGAAGTGTATTAGATATCAAGGGACCATTAGTCCGCATCTGGTCAGATAGCCTTGTAGTGGAGTACAGAAAAGCCTTTGCCATTCCTAGATCTAACTTGGTCTAACAAAACTCTCAGAAGAAATCTAGACAGTTTAGCTACATGGGAAAGAGACTTCTGATGTTAAGTCAGAGTAAACATTGCAGCAGCATCCTATCATGTCATCAACACAGAGAGAACCGACAGAAAACATAGAAGTCTTAAAAGGAGGGCAGAGATTGTCATTACTGTGGGAAAACTGGACACTGGATGAAAGAGTGTAGGAAAAGCAAGAAGACATTACGAGAAATGAACAGCGTTGCACTCAGCTCCTACTCAGTCTACTCTGGAGGCAGCCCCCTCCCCACTTCCACCTAACTGTTGGAGCAGCTTGCTCAGGTGTTAACTGTTAGGCCTGTGAGCGCTTAACTACCCCAGTAATGTACAATAAAGATGAAGATTCTTTGTAAATAAAACTACGAAGGTGAGTGTCCTTCCTACCCATTGAGAGAACGCTAGTTAAGTACACCACATCATTCAAGCTATACTCAGCACACCCAGTCAGTACCCTCGGTTTTTGGTAGGATGTTGGTTAGACTGATGTTCCTTGAGATGGATGTGACATAAGTTCGCACACACGACGACAAGGGACAGACTAGGACACACACAGAGCAGGGAGGATCACAGGTGAAGATCCGAAGGGCACAACAGGCCTCTCGTCGGGCCCAGACCTGTGGTTGGAAGGTACTTCCTTAACATAGGTTTTCCCCTATCAGTAGTTTTAAATCCCCACTCAATGGGCTATAGGGGTCACATTCCTTAAAACTAAGTTGATGAAAACCACTATAAGATAAACAGAGGTCTAAAAAAATGTCTAGGCATGAAATACTACTGCTGGTATGCTGTTTCTTGTTTTTTCTAGTGTTGCAGGTAGGTGGACATGCCAGGTCAACTTCAAGAGCTGGCACCCGGGTGGAAAAAGCTTCACTGCAGACAGCCATGAACACAGCTTCATAAGGAAAAAGCATCCGCGGAGGGAATCTACGTGGGAAAGTCTGGAGGGGAAAGGAAGATGTCCGAGGCGGCCATGACTGCGGGCTTCTGAAATCCATGGTTTTTAAATAGTGGCATCAATTGACTAAACGCTGGGCCCATTTTGTCCCCCAAAATGAGCAGATGTCGTAGGTGAGGGTTAATTCCACCCTCTACACTTGCTTTTCCCCTGATATGAATAACAATGGACATTCCAAGGTACTTCACCACTCCCTTTTCACACACAATACCAGAACCTGCATCTTTTATCCAATGCCTCAAGCTGAATCCAGGCGCGGCCCCTGCGCTTGCTAGCCTTGCCCTCCTGGGTGGCACGTTCTGGCCATGAGGAAGCTCTATTGGCATCCCACCCCGTCCCTGGGGTGGGGCTTGAGGCAGGATAACCCAGAAGGAATTTGGGAAATAGGACAGGATGAGAGGAAGAAGAGGAAGGATTGGGGAAAAGAGAGAAAGAGAGACAAATGGCAGAGTTTTTGCAGGCCCCTGGGCATACCACCATCTGATCCTCAGCCAACTGGATGGCCAGGTCTGCTCGACGCCAGGTGGTGGCACTGGACCCACTCCACTGTGTTCCTTAGAGAGTACGGGCGATAAGCTGCTCCAGCACCACACGATCAATGGTCTCGCTCGACGGTCGCTCCCTCCCCATGCCAGTAGCCATTTGCGGCAGGCCTCCCAGAGCTGTTGAGCCAACACGAAGGGCCGGCCACTCTCGCCCAGATCCAGCGACCGGAATCGCTGGCGATGTTGCTCTGGGCTTACCTGCTACGGGATTGCTCACTTTAGGTTGGCAAAGACCAGGAGGTTCTGTACAGGGCAGTTGTTTGGGCCCTACATGCACCTCCCCTGAGAGCAGATGAATCAGCCACACTGGCCAGTGCTTTTGTTGCCACTCACAAATCGATGAAAGCCTCTGGGTCATTCTGGGGCCCCATCTTATTCAGGGGCACATGAGCGGGGCAGAACTGGGTTTTGTGTCGGCGGCGCCCTCCTGTCCGACCTCCTGGTCCATCAATCTCCTGAACAGCTCGCTGTCCTTCTGCTGCTTGCCTGTACCAGTGCACGGAAATGATGCTCCTGGTGGTCCTGCATCTCAAGCAGCGCTTGATGGTGCTCCTGGTGGAGGCTCGTGAGCAACTGGATAGCTAACGCACCGCAAACGGTGAAGTTGGCGGAGACTGCATGATAGTTCCTGATAGCAGCGGCATTGCTTCTTCCTCCGGGGGTTTAGGCACCAGTGTAACAAAATTCTTGAGAGGAAAGGAAGAAGTAGGAGTCAGGGTGACTGAGGCTTGTGGTAATTTATTCAGGAATTCACAGTTTCTAACAAGGGTAAGCTTCCACACGAATAAGGAAAACATAAATTCACAGCACTAAGGCAATATTCTCTTCCACTCCACAGACCACAAGCAATGAGTCCTCAGTCTGTCTCTCTCTGCCACTTCTGTTTCCCAGTGGAATTTTACGGTCTCCCCACGCCAATCACTGTAAGAAGAAACAGGTGAATGTAGTTCTGCACTTGACCTACTGTTACTCACTGCTCGCCTCAGACCGCTCTTCCTCCCCCGCTTTCGCAAACCCTGCTAAACCACGCTTCCCTCACCACACTCATGTATATCTCATATAGATTAGGGATTAGATTCAACTTTATTGTCACTGTGCAGAGTTACAAGTACAGAGCCAATGAAATGCAGTTAGCATCTAACCAGAAGTGCAAATAACAGAGTATATATACAAATATAGAATATACACTCACCTAAAGGATTATTGAGGAACAAACCTAACTATCTGTGGTTGACCCCCTTTCGCCTTCCAGAACTGCCTTAATTCTACGTGCCTTGATCCACAAGGTTTGCTGAAAGCAATTCTTTTAGAAATGTTGCCCATATTGATAGATAGCATCTTGCGGTTGATGGAGAGTGTTGTGGGATGCACTATCCAGGCACATGAAGCTTATCTACTTTATTGTTTATTCTTCACCGCTCTGTTCCACCACTCCCCAAAGATTGTTTCTGTTTTACCGCCAAATTCTTGACTCTCACCAGTCTAAATGTTACTCAACAGAAAATCAAGACTCTGAATCAGACCAGTAGCACGCATTTTTTCTCAGTTTCCTTCTTCAACTGGTTCCAATTTTGGGTGAGCCTAGACCTACGTGTCTGCACATGTAGCCTCTTTATTCCTATTTGTAGTTTATGATTTGAGGGGTGGTGAAAACCCCCCCCCGTGGGGTCCTTCTGCCTCTTTTGTAGCCGCCCATCCTACCTCAGGTGTGGCGTAGTTGTGGCTTCACAAATTGCTTTGCTGCATACCTCGGATTGTGTTTACAGTGGTTATTTCAGGATCAAAGTGTGCTCTTCTATCAGCTTGAATCAGTCGGGCCCATTTTCCCTCTGACCCTCTATGCCTACCAACAACAATGGCATTTTCGCGCCCACAGGACTGCCCCCGCATCGACCTGGTATGTTCTCCTTCCCTTTTCCACCCAACCATGCTTTGTAAACCCTAGAAATGGTTGTGAGATGAAAAATCCCAGTAACTGAGTGGCAGATTGTGAAATACTTCAGACCAGCCCCCTCTGGTGCCCTACAACCATGCCACGACGTCACAAATGTGCTTAAATCACCTTTCTTTCTTTCCCATATCTGACCATTTCAGTTTGGAGTTCAAGGGAGATTGTCTATGACGCAGGACTCCACTACCGCCTAAATGCATTTGAAGCAACTGTGCATGGTGATTGGGTGATAGATAGATAATTGCATTAATGAGCAAAATTGACAACACGGTTGTTCCTAATAATCCTTTAGGTGAGTGTATGTATATACCATGACATCTTTATTATGGCATACTATTGGCAAGTTATGAAGGTAGTGAGGAGTCAGAGAGACCAGGTGCAATGCAAATGACTGTACATACATACAATAATGGTGCAAAGGAAAGTATAACACAGCAAGGTTGCATTATTACAGTGAGTAATAAACAGAGGTGGTGCTTTATACGTGAGTATAAACAAGAGAGTTGTTATACAGGTGAGATTACGTAAATAGCATATGTTTATATATGGCCAATGACCATAACAGTGCAAATGGCATATGGGGTAGAATGTGCAAGGTGATATGTTGGAAAATACAGAGAAATTTGTGAAATAACAGAGGGGAATAATAAGAACATGCAGACAGGTTTATATGTTCGGTATACATTTTTTTTTTCTTTAAGCAATAGGTGGTCCCATCTAAGTGTCGTGTTTCAGTGCCTAATTGGAGTTCAGTGAGGCTGACCGCTGAGGGAAGAACTGTTCCTGAGTCGCTCCCCCAATGTAAGAGGAGTGAACATCGGTGAATTTGGGTGAGATGAGAGGATTCTTTGATGATGCTTCTCACTCCCTTAGGCAGTCCATTTGTGTTAACATCTTTGATGGAGGTGAAGCCGACACCAGGGTGATTGGGCATTTTCACCACAGCTTGAGAGCCTTTCTTGGTCCTGAAACAGTGCATTTGCCAGTCACCACACTGTGATGCAGTTTGTGAGGAATGCTTTCAGAGGTGCAACTGTAAAAGTTCAGGCAGTGTATCGAAATATGAGGCCTGGAGACCAGACAAATTAAAGATTAGAGTCGTGGAGCAGTGGTTGAACAAGAGAAGCCTAATTCCTCGGAAAGGCAACAGGATGCTGTAAATCAACTAGCACTAGCACCACAGCGTCGGAAGCTAGATAACCAACCAGCTCTTTCACAGAACAGCTCTCAACATTAACACCATTAGAACAATTATTGACAATTTCAATTCGAAGAAGAGATTGTCTAATTTGGGGGCAAGTAATCGAAGAGATGGACAGTCTGACCCTTACATGTAAAGCCATGAGAGTAAACAAGATCGTTTGGATTTGACTCCCCCACCTATAGCAAAAACAGACTGAAATTCCTAAGGAGACCAGTTAAACCCCTCTGGTCTCTGCACGTGACATATCCTTACTCCCCCAGAATGGCACAAAGAATTGCCTTCCCAATGCATATAATGCACCAAAATGAACTCAAAAAGACTTCTAAATGGATATCAGTCCACTTGCTTAACTCCATATCATACATGTAACCTACCACATTTGATTATAAATGTTTTCTAATCACTTTTGTGATATGTCTTTTTAAATAACTCTTGAATAGCTTACAGGATCATATTTGCTGTTTAGTATGTGTGGTGTTTCGCTCTTTCTTGCTTGAAAACGTTCTTTGACCATCAGTTTTATTTGCTCAAAATGTATCATATTGCTTGTTATAGGAATCATGTCCAAATTATACCCCCTGCAAGAGGCGGGAAAATTCGACCACGCTTGCTTGATAAGATAACATATGATTGATGAAATGGTGGGACAACCAATCAGCAAACACCCCGAGAAAAGACGCAATACTCAATTGGTCAAGACAACATTTGAGGTGTGGCCGCTAAAATGCCCAGTTTAAATACTCAGGAGACCATCAAATTTTGGCTTTTAAGCTTTGTCCTTTAGCTTTTGCTATCATTCATGCCGGCTTTTAGCCTACTTTTTTAGCTGCTGCTTTTAGTCATGCTTTGTCATCACTTTTAGCGTTCTTCGAGCGCCGTTCCAGCGTGCTTCGGCCACCACGCGCCTGCTGCTACTTAGCCACGCATGAGAAGAAACACCACCTAGTCTCCCCGTCAAAACTTTACTTCTGTTCTTTACTTTTAGTTTCTTTCTTTTCTGTTTTGAGAGTTCCGTGTTCAGAGTTCAAGCCCTGTACGCAAATGTCTCCAGAGTCAACCCCAAGTGACCGGTCTCCAAACTTCAGCCAGCCCACAACTCCGCAGATTCTGCTAACGCAAACCACCAGCCTCCCCAAGATCGTGCCACTTTCAACCACTACTGAACTTCCAGCCAATCAGCAACCTCGGGGAAAACCCCCCCCTTTTCAGCGACAACAAAGGGAACCTCCCCGCTACAAAGGCATCACAAGTAAATTTTGTTCCAAGACTCCTTATCTGTACGGTGCTTATCTAACATAATTTTCATAACCTAATTGATGACAAAAACCACTATGGGTTACCTGAGTGACCTGATGTTTTCAAGTTCTGTCCATGCAATTTCACGTATTTGCTGTAAAACTTGGGATTTCTGCCTTTTCAAGTCCCCTAAACTCATTCTTTCCTAACGTTCTATCCCTCCTGCAAACTTGTGTGAATGTGTGAGTGCTGCAGGCTTAGATGTGTTAGATTAGTTTCTCATATGTCTGATCCTTTCTAAAAGCCTTATTTATATTTGAAAAGAGAAGTATCTTGTGTTTTGTGCTTACAAGTTAATGTCTTAAACCGCCTCATCTTGTTACTCTGTGCTAATTAATAAGTGCTTTCACTATACTTTGGATATTAATATCCAGCCGCAGATTTTGATGTTAAACGGCTCGCTCAGTGAATCGCTGGCCGCTTCAGTGATCAGCCGTGAAACAGTGATTCTGTTCAAATTCCCTTTAAAATCTTAAATGATTCCCTTTGAAGCTAAATTGACCTGTTTTCCCTTTACAAGTATTATTGTGGAGAGAAATGCACTGTGGCAGTGTTTAATCTAAATTGTGAGGATAAACCAAGTTATTTAATCTTTTCTGTTGCTGCGGGATGAAAGATGAGAAGCTGAGGTTCGAACCTGTGTGTGTGTGTGTGTGTGTGACCGTGACGTAGCATCGCCGCGACTGCTTGAATAGAATAACGCAGAGAGGCTGTAACTACCGTCCTGCCTCATTGTTTAGAACGGCAGTAAAATGAACTTAAAGTTAACATCTGATATCGGTACAATAAGGAAACTTGCGTGTTCTTTTTTTTGTAATGCCTTGTTTATAGCTAAATTGATTTCACTGCGTGTTTCCAGTGCCTCTCAAAAGCTATACTCCGGGCAGGGAATTTCAGTCACCGCTCAACGGAGCTAAACTGTAGTAATTCAAAGGGAAATAAATCGGTAACAAATACAGTTTGAGCTGTTCCTCAATCTATTTATCAAAGCCTCGCAGACTATAGCTTGATTAAGCAGCGGTTCCACTGGCCGAATCAAATGCTATTCGACTCCCTGCTAATATTAGAGAATACGTTTCCCCTGTTCACAAAGTGAATGCACCGGCTAACACTTCGCAACAGCGAAGAAAACCTGTTGTGTTTGTGTTCAGTTCAGAGAAACTGGCACCGGATCAGATCCGCGAGACGCCTCACTTTTCCCTTTAACCACAGCAACGGCTGCTATTTTGAATTAAGTTAAAGTTAACTCTATCACTTAACTGAGCGTTTAAGCTCTACATCATAAAAACCAACTAAAAGCGGTGTTGTAATTTGTACAGGTGTTGAAATGCACCGACATTTCATGTAACATCACTTTACTGTACTTGTAATGCAATGATTCATGTTCTAGTCCACTAGAGTTTGTTTTGGTTGCCACAGTTACTTGGCCGTTGACACGGAAGTCTTAACCTACTTCCCGGAGCAATCTTTGAACTGCGCACGCAGCGCAGCGCATCGATGCTAGTGTAAAGCAAACTCAACGGTGTTGCTAAGCTAGCGAAACAGTTGTATTTACATTGGAGTCTATCTTGAAAGCTTCACTAGCCTCCAAAAGGTTAGCCGTTAGCATTTACATCCAGCAGGTTGAATAGGTGTACTGTGTGGGCAACGCTAAAAGTGATTTAACCCCTTTAAACATCTCAACTAATACACTTGTTGGTCTCTTTCTCTCTCTCTTATTGCTCTCTTTTTCTGCTCGATACCATTTATTGACATTTTACTAGAAAGGGAAATATTGACTAACAATTATTAATTGTCAAATTCAAATTTAATTGGAACATTTTATTTGGAATCATTCTAGATTTTCCTCTCTCAGATCATTTTCATATGATCATTATTTCTAGTATTCTCTTTGGGCCTATTTATTTTAGGTGCATGTAACCTGTACTTTTATTTTTATTCTGCGCTTTTACCCCCTCTTTCTTCCTCCCCTGGTTTTGCTATACACTTAGCCACTCATTGTTTTATTTATAGATTTTTCTCCTTTGTTTAATTTAATTTAATTTTTTTGCTTATTTTGCCCATTTTGTACTTTTTAATTTGACTTTTCTTACCATTTCTTTCCTCTGTTATCCTAGCTTGGGAGCGACACACCTGAGCCTAAAGGAGACATTGTTATCCTCACTACGAGTTCAAATAAATTAGAAAGACAACTCTCTTTTTCACTTAAAGTTTATTTTTTGTTTGATTAGTTGTGCAGAAACTAAAAAACAGCTCTCCTCGTAGTTGAGATAACCTCTACTGAGACTTTTACCATCTCCGTCCTCTCCTTTCGCTTTCCTCTTCACTTTTACCCAACATTTGTGGGGACGTATAAGAACCATCAGTCAATTCTAAGTGAATGAAATACACAATCTTTGTCAAAGACAAACCACCCTTATGAATTTGATTGTAATCAACACTCCTTTGTTCTTCTTAACCTCCTACATTTGGAAAGCATAGTAAGTTTTAGCATCTCATCCAACGCTGAGATCAATTTAATAGAATCGTGTTGAACAACTGTAAGCCTTCGCGGCCTTCCTGGTGGCGGTCCAACTGTAAGGTATGCTGATTGTCCAATCCTGTCAGACTAAGGAAATAGATATCAGCATTATTATTGTATTTTGTCCAAAACAAGAGATTTAATAAAATTGTTTACCTTCTTGATAACATTTAACTGGGGAAAAATTTATTTTTCCTCATTTGAAAAACAGAAATTGTTTGCTTGTCATTGAATTTGTTTTTCACCTCTTTCTCTTTCCTCTTTACTCAAATTTAAGGTGACAAAGTGCTCACATCTCTAGTCTACTAGTAGATACCCAGACCAGCACAGTCATCACCACACTTCACCAGTGGTTCCCACAATCACTTTCAGGAAGTACAACACTGCACATGTCCCAGCACTACATAGGCTTTACTCCACACATGATCTGTATCCCAGGTCCCTCTCTTCTCCCTAGAAGGCGTCACAACATTGTGCCGTGAGGACTGCAGAGACCCATCGCCTACAAAGAGGTGACTTGGCTGAGAGGCAAGGATGACAGACAGCCTCACCCCAAGACATTTGAAACCTGTTATTATTTTAATAATAAACCTAATCCTGAGAAGATTCCTGGACACACAAGATTCAAGCCAGGGAACAACAACCACGAGGAGCTAGTCAAGATCACCAGCTCCCTAAGCTATGCCTTCACAACCCAGCTGAAACTGGAGCGACAAGCACATCACCCACCTTCAAAGAAGGAGCTGACAGGTGCTCGCGTCGCATGAACAAGCTGGAGTGAGAGATTCAAGATCAACTCAAAGCACCCCTTGAGGAAGGGAGCGAGGAAGCTCGCCGGAACAAGTTAAGAAGCTCCAAGCAGCCTTGGCAGCAGCAGCTCAGCTCAACCAGCAACATACAGCGGCTGGCCAGAGAGACCTAGTAAACAGACTCAGTATGCTGAACAGCTACTAAGCCAAGATGACATCAGAGACAAAAATTCTGAAATCTCTTCTTCGTGAGCTGAAGAATCATACACAACGACCACATAAGCAACTCACCGATACAGGGATGAATTTAAATGGGCTGAATACCGGAGGAGCTCGGCATCTACATGGGGGGGTAAGTTCTCCGTGAGAGACTCAAGCAGAAAAGTTAAACTAACGTGATCAACAACAATATCTGCAGCCTGAACCATCAACCTTTAAACAACATAATATTGGTCGTTCAAAGACCCTTGTGAACACTCTGATACTCACAGGTATGATGATAGCTAATATAACCCTCACCTGTCCTTAGCCACAGGTTTCTAACTTGAGAAGAAGGTCTGGTTCCCGTCCAGGTGTTTTATGTCAGCACCTAGGGATGACCATGACAGAACAGTTTAAGCTGTATTAAAACATACTCAGATTCAACTTTAGTTCCACAGAGGCACTGGAAATTAAGGCTTACCTGCAGGATGTGCTCCATTAACAGTATGTCATTTGATTGAACAAAGGTTGGTGTTTCTGTCATTTTTGTCCAAGCGACATAAGACCTAAAGAAAACAGGGAGTACGATACCTGCTGAAAACTGAACACAGACATGCTACTTTGTATATAAGTATTATGCCAAGAAATGTGTTTTTAATTAGTAATTTTACGGTTGAATTGGTACAAGGTCGACAAGAGACTCCACAAGCTTACTACAACCGACTCCGACAAGTTTACTGCAACATAGGAGACAAAGTTTTGCAACCCAGCTTCACACAGCCATGCCAAACTACCTCCGGCTGTCTGCTAAAGAACTTCCTGCCTTGCTGGACTGACCCCT
>NC_056617.1:14886134-14886231 GCF_018340385.1 Cyprinus carpio | reverse complement strand
AGATCTGACCACACATACACTACACCTTTAACACACACAACATTACCTACACCCAGAGGTAACAGAGGCTATCTACTGATAACACATTCAACAAACA